>NW_017306818.1:755586-773661 GCF_000935625.1 Nanorana parkeri
ACCCCGGGTCGGGCTCGGGGTTACCGTTCTTGGTACTGAAAGTTAACCCCGAGCCAGACTCTGGAATACCGCCAGGGAGGTTAAGGGGTTAATGAAAGTCCAAAAAGAACAGGACATCCCCAGGCGGAAGCAGAACACCTCTGACTGCATTTCGGGCACCACATGCCAGAAGTGCACTGTGACGGACCCGGCTTGACCACTCCATGTTATGTACCACCAGCGTTGAAGTAAAAAACTTCACAGATAGCTCTGCAGGTGCAGAGCCATCGCAGCCAGTCCCGCCTAGGCAGGGAACTGCATTTCCTCATAGGCCACACTGGGAGGACTACCAGGATCTATATATCTGGCCTGTCACCCATTCAACTGTTGATGGGAGAAGAAAAAAAATAAATGAAAAAAAACTGCACTGAAGAGCCCACCAAAAAGAATCTAGGTCCTATCTCCTAGGCAAAAAAAACCTGAGTGGGTTGTTGCAGGGGGTTCCTCCTGGGTTGGCTTTGTGTTTTTTTTTTGTATGCCTAGCATCCAACTTCTGCAGGTGGCTATATAATCATGTCTCAAAGCCACCTGTAGTCATCACCCTGCAGACACCTGGGGGTTCCCTGGTATGCGACTTGAGTTTGGACACTGCAGAATTTCAAAAATTATTTTGCAACTTATACTCCACCACCTTAGACACTTCAGAACCTGATGCAGCAAGGTTTCTTGTATGTACTATGTTTCCACAACTCACGTGGTGCAATTCCTTGAGGCCCCACTGAAGGCGGGAAGATAAAATTAGCAGCTACCCAATTTGCAAGGGCTAAAGTCCCTTGCACTGATGGCTTTACCCACAGAACTCTGTACACTGTGCTTGGAGATTCTTGCCACAAAAGCCTTTAAATCTGCTTTTGAGATGCTTACCCTACCAAATTCAATGAAAGAGACGCTGATCATTCTAATTCCCAAACCTGGTAAAAACCCACTTCTCCCCAAATTTTCAGGTAGATGTTAAGATCTTCGCTAAGGTTTTGGCCACACGGCTAGGTCAGGTGACACCATCTTTGATTCATACTGACCAATCTGGTTTTATGTCAGGTAAAAAAGGAGGCCCAACACTCTGCAGCTATTTTTTTTAACCTCCAGGCCCAACGTGATTGCATTGGTAGCAAGGTGATTGTGACACTTGGTGTTGCTTAGGCCATTGATGAGGGTGCTTTCTTTGGGGTTCGGCCCCAACTTTGTTAGTTGTTATAGTTAATGTACCAGGCTCTTCTAGCCAGAGTGTTGGCCAATTGGGTGTCTGAGCCTTTCCCCCTCTCAAGAGCGACAAGGCATGGATGCACTCTCTCCATTGCTTTTTGTCCTGGTTGTGGAACCATTGATGCCAATCCTGCAACATGGAATTACAAGTAGGAGACTTTACTGAGATTAGTCTCTATGCAGAGGACCTCTTATTGTACTTGAAATATCCATCCCTACAGATAGTACTAAAAGCAATTGAGCAATACAGCAAGTCCTCTGTACTGTATTTTCATTTTTGCAGTCAAATTTGAGAAAACCCCTCTATATTTGTGTTGTGTTCCCATTCACACAGCATAATGAAATATATTTTTAAAAAATATTTCTTACCTTTTAGATGTTTTGTTGCAGCAGGCAACATGACAGAATCCAGCTTTTTTTCTGGGCACCTGCATAGTGATCTGATCCTCGGTCTGAAAGACTGAGGACTGTGTTTCTCTCATTAACATACAATGCACAAGCCAGGGTTGTAACTCTTTGTTAGGATAGCCAGTGTTCAAACCTACTTTACAAAGAACCCCTAATCCCCACCTAACATTACAAAGGAGGAGAAGCAAGTAGAAATGTTAACTAGGGTTGCACAGATACCAAGTACAGTACTCGGTACAAGTACGAGTACATGTACCCAGGCCTCAAAATTTCCACTCGCCCCCTCGCAATTGGCGAGTGAAAATTGGGGGGGGGGGGGGGGCAAGTGGAATGTCAGCAATGGTGCCTCGCCGGCGGGACTAAGGATGGAACACTACCGCCGCGGCAATCGCTCGCTCGCTTCTCTATTCTCTTCTCTTTCTCGCCTGCTGCAGCTACAGAGCAGCCGAGCCCGAGAAGACTTTTGACTGTCTCTCCTCACTCTCTCCTCTATATTCTACCACCTCCACCCAAAAAAAAATAAAAAAAAAAAATTCAGTGCTAGACTGTTCAGGTTTTACTTGAAGAAAAGTTGGCAACCCTAGAGACACCAGACTTGCTCCTGAGGTTCACTGTGCTCCAGGTACCTCCTGAAGCCATCAGCTTTCCTGGTTCTCCTCTAGCAACAGCACAGGCCACCTCCATAATTGAGGCCCAGTGAAACACTTCCCGCACTCCAGCAACCCCACCCCCAGGCCTAGCCTGGGCGGTAGCTGGACAGCTCCCCAACCTGGACTAATCCATGGCTGGTACAAGACTCGACTCCCCACATGGCAGTTCCCTCCAGTATATGTACATTATCCCAACATGCAACACTGGTTGAAAGAAACCGTGATTGGTTGGGGAATTGCTCATACACTTACAGTAGGGATGTCCCGATACTAGCATCGGTATCAGGACCGATAGAGGGCATTTTGACAAGTACTTGTCAAAATGCCCCTATTCATAGCGCTGATGCTTGTGCTATTTTTTTTCCTTTACCTTCGGCGTGGGAGAGCAACGGTGGGTCAGCACTGGTCCAGTGGGAGGAGCTCCAGGTGGGGTCCTAATTTAGCTGGTCGGCGACTGCCCGGGGGACCCCGACACGTGCGGCACCTCCAGGCAGTCGCCGGCCAGCTAAGTTAAGACCCAACTGAAGCTCCTCCCACCGGACCAGCACTGATTCGCCGCTGCTCTCCAGCACAGCGCTGACTACAACCTCACCAGGGAGGCACATCGAGCAGTAAGTGAGGGCAAGGGGGGTCCTTATTAAGAACTAATGATTATTAGCAGGTGATGATTGTACATCTATTGTCTGCAGTGTGTACTGCAGACAATAGATGTACAATTACCCTCTGCTAATATGAATGGATTCAATGATCCATAGTACATAACATGCACATAACATGTAGTTGTACTATGGATCATTTAACCCATTCATATTAGCAGAGGATAATTATACATCTATTGTCTGCAGTGTATACTCTATGTAGTACATATATACAGTACACATTCCCAATACACTGCCGCCAATAGATTCACAATTATCCCCTGCTAATATTAATGGGTTAAATGATCCATAGTACAACCTGTTATGTACTATAGATCATTTAACCCATTCATGTTAGCCGAGGATAATTGTAAATCTATTGTTGGTGTACTCTATGTAGTACATGTACGTTACACGCGTCCAGTACACTGCAGTAATAGATTTAAAATTCTCCCGTGCTAACATGAAATGGTTAAAAGATCCATAGTACAAAATATGTAGTTGTACTAAGGATCATTTAACCTATTCATGTTAGCAGGGGATAATTGTAACTATTACTGCAGTGTACTGGACGTGTGTGGTGTATATGTACTATGGATCATGATTTAACCTATTCATGTTAGCAGGGCAGAATTGCGAGCGCCTCCCACAAGCTGAGCACAGAGACGCGATACAGCGATCTTGCCCAGCGCCGACTACAAGAGGCACCGCGTGAGGCAACACGGATCGGAGTGAAACTGAGTGAGGGAAGCTGGGACAGGGCAGGCTGTAAATCTATTGCTATAGTGTACTGGACGTGTGTAATGTATATATGGTACATATATACAGCACACACCTCCACTACACTGCAGCAATAGATTTACAATTCTCCCCTGATAACATGAATAGGTTGAATCATGATCCATAGTACATAACATGTAGTTGTACTATGGATCATTTAACCAGCTAGTGTTAGTGAATAGGGAGTGCAGCTAGTTAGTGAATAGGGAGTGCAGCTAGTTAGTGAATAGGGAGTGCAGCTAGTTAGTGAATAGGGAGTGCAGCTAGTTAGTGAATAGGGAGTGCAGCTAGTTAGTGAATAGGGAGTGCAGCTAGTTAGTGAATAGGGAGTGCGGCTAATGTTACTTTATGGCTCTGCTCAACATATTTTGTGGTTCCCCGTACTGTTACAGGCAGGGGGGGGCGCAAAAATGCACCTTCGACGGTGTAGAGAAAAATCCTTCTTGCTCAAGCTACTATGCTTGCTTATCAACCCAAGTATTAATGGAAGATGAACATTGGAGTGTTGGAAGAAGACTGGGAAGACACTTTGGATGCCCCCAAATTATCTGGCAGACTCATGAAACTGAATACCTACATGGGTCTCAGCGGACACTTGCACAACTTTCTAAATTGAGTTCAAATTACAGGCCTTCATGCCTTATGTGATCATGTGTCCTGTGGACCTTCAGGGATACCAGGTTTCTCCATACCATACATATAGTAGGTGAGGTTGAAGACAAAAAGGTCCATCCAGTTCAACCTGGTTTTTTTTTTACAAAATATAATCTGCAGTCTCTGAACCAAAAATACTGCCTTTTGTCAGATTTAGAACTAGAAAAATAGGATGATGTTCGTACTCACCGTACAATCCTTTTCTCTGCGTTCATTAAAGGACACATGGAAGATCTTGATCAACTGGGTTATATAGTGCCACCTTCAGGAGTAGAAGACTAGGCACAAAACAAAAGTTCAGCCTAGAGGTAGCCCCTGAATGTGGCCAAGCCCCCCCCAACAACTAGAGCCAGCTCAGTTAGTCACAAAGCAGTATATAGAACTGGCACAACAACAACCAGAGGGGTGGGTAACCCGTCCTTCAATGAATGCAGAGAAAGGATTTTATGGCGAGTATAAAAATCCTTTTTTCTCTTTCAATAATTGAAGGGCACAGGGAAGACCTTTAGATCTTGACCAACTAGACATCCCAAAGCAGTAAAACTGAGGGGTGGGAAAAACAACAAAACTACCCAGTCAGGCAGTAGAAGGCCCAAAAACTGCTTAAGGATTTCCAACACATCATAGAGGTCCACAGACGGTGAAAAGTATGACCCTGATATCGCCAAGAATCCCATTCATTTTGGAGAAGACAGCGGATTAAACCCAGCTATTCCACTGGAAGGACTACTATAGCTAATACAAGTATTAAATAGTTGTAGACCCAAGATGAGGCGGAACCCCCTAAAAGGTGCAGGCTGCTGGTAGACACACAGGATGGAGACTGGAGCATTTAAGCCACAACCCGAAGCTGCAAGCAAAATGCAAGCCTGTAGCCCATGTAACTCTCTCCTATACATAGGCAGCCAGAAGCCAGCTATGAAAGGAACCACAAGAGTTGGAAGACAGTCCCCTTCCTAGGAGAAGAGATTTCTCCAAGTATTTAGCCTTTGGGGCTAACACTGATCCTGAAGTCGAGAGAAGAGGACCTGATGCAGGATGCTGAGGCCACTGAGGAAAGACAAACCCCCTCAAAAGGACTAACCATTATATGGGAGGGCAAAGAACACACTCGCCCCCTGAGACACCCATAAAGATGGTGTCCAAAACAATCCAGAAAACATTGTCCCTCAAAGTACTGAGTGCAAAAGAGTTCTGTAGTCCAATACTGTACCCCAACAGTGTAATGACCACCGAAACCTACATAGTATGAAAAGACAGGAACTAATTGAGTAGCTAATACCAGAAAAAGGCCAAATGCAGTATGAACAAGGAAAGACTACACTGCCAACACTCTCCTTCAGGTCCCTAATTAGCTACTCAAAAGAAGAAGCTAAAATCAAACCTCTTGCTAGAGGTGCAGCCTCCGACTTGGGACCTCAAACATCTAAAACCAGTCAAGTGTTACCCTGCCACCACAGTGAGAACCCATGCTAAAAGTAAGCCATACAGGTCTGATGAGGAAAACAGGTAGGGTACGACCAACTATAAAAGATGGCGAAAAAAAGTGGATCATACCAGCATACATAGCAGAAAATGAAACAAAAAGGGGGGCCATAAAAATGAGGCAAACTGGGGACAGCAATAATAAATTGCATGCAAAAGAACAGCCCGACACTACAGTAGCACGTCACACCTAAAGATATAGCAAGGCCCTGCAACTCCTAAGGTATACAAACATAAGGGTTTCTCAGAACCTCAAAAAGTTATATGCCAGATCCCGGACCCCAGAGGTTATGTAAAGCCTTGAGTGGAATAAAGCCTCCTTCCATAGGACCACACATCGCCTGGAAACCAGACAGGTGGCAGGACCCAGATCAGAACCATGCCGAGTCTGGCAATGGCTCTTCCTGCAGAGCCACCGGAAATGGCAACAGGGTTACAGAACCACGTAACCCAAGCTACAAACAAGTGGGGAACAAAGTAAAAAATTCCCAAACACCAACATTTAGAAACAATGTCCATGGCAGTACCTTGGTCTGCCGAGCCCAAGCACAGTAAAAGGAATTGTCATAGCACAGGAGTGCTGGAAGCAAACCCCTGCACAAAAACTCGAACGATTCCACTGAGGCATCTGCAATGAAACCCACAGCTTGAAAATAACTGGATAGTCTTGTTATTGATGCTCAACTATAGGGGCTGCCTTAGAGCCTCATCCAACCCCAGGGTTGATCATTCAGGACCTGGGTTTTCTCTCCCCCCCTTATTAGTTTTGATGTTATTGGGCATTGATAGCAAGGTGCACAGTCTTGTAATAAGTTAATTTTTTTTTCCCCCCTTACTAAATTAGCATCTGGAGCCAAACTTGTAAACCAAAGCACTGTATGAATTTGTATTTCCAGGATTAAAAAAAAAAAAAAAAAAAAAAAAAAAAAAAAATAGTACTAAGAACATATCATGTTTAGTCCCAAGACTGACATTTGTGCAGGCAGCTATAGAAACCAGCTGATGCTGTAGAAGAGTGCTACAGAAACTTGATAGCTTCCCACGTTTTAACGCTTGCAGCAGTGTTGGTAGGGTTAGGCCTAGTTACGTGCCGATAATTACCGCCATAGGTCTTTTCAAAGTGCAATTAGTATTAAACAGAGCACAGACAGCAACAAGTTTGACTGAAATGATTGGATACATAGTCCAAGAACATTTACTAGCTTTTATGTATACATCACTCAATTTCAATTTTTCCACATACGCCATAACTTCAACTCATTTATCGTACCAAGCACAGGCAAGTCCCCTAGTGGTGGTAAATACTAGATACAGAAACATTGCGTAAAACCAAAAAAACATGTCCTATATTTAGCAGTCCCACCAAGTCTGAGGATTACCAGGAAGTGGTGCAGCATGGATCTGGAAAAATTTCCATTGGTGCAGCAGAGCATCAGGTACCTTGGAATGCCAGTTATAAGGCCTGAGCTCAGACAAGAGAAAGGTATTCCTTCATTGAGGATTTGCAGTCTAATATTTTGCTACATCGCAAATCCCAATCTTAACGGACCCCTTTAAAAATCAATGCTGTTACCTTGCCCATGTAACCCAAAGTGGCAAACTGAGATACCTGTCCAGTTTTAAAGGGTTCGTTACCCCAAAAGCTTCATTGCATATTTTGGGCTATTCACATGTCTTTTTCCCTGCTTTTAACACCGATACTGCCAGTTCTTTTTAGCTTGTTTCAAACTGAACATGCCAAGCAGATTCCTGGTCAGTTTGCATCCCTGGAATCACTACTAGGAGGTAGAGGATGCTGTGCCTGATTGAGATGCGTGGACACGCGGACACACACTTCCATCAACAAACAGCATGCTGATTGATGAAATCAATTACATTGTAATTGGTATACAATATGAGTGGGCAGCTCATTGGCTGCTGGCTCTGATCGCTTGAAAAATTTTTCAGGCTCCTTCGATCAGCTGATGTGAGGCATGCTGGCTGAAAGGGAGCCGACAGCCCCACACACTGAGAATTTTAGCTGGTACATTTAAAAAAACCAGCGTGTGTAACTTGCACATAGCAGGGAAGTACATTCCCTGCATCTGCCTTGCATCACACAAAGGGGCAAGCAGCTGCAGTTTACAAAACTGTGAGAGCCACTGTTGGGACATCAGCCCTCAACTGCACAGGCTCGCTCACAGACTTAATGGGTCATCCCCCGACCCCCCCCACCCTCAGTTTTTTCTGAGTTTTGGGTCACAGGAGGACATAGTATATGTGATCCTAAAGAGAACTATTGGAGGAGAGGGAGAGTTGGCCCATGGTTCTCCAAGGCCACTTTTGGTCTTTGAAGAGACACCAATCTGTTTGTGTTGGGTAAAGCAAGGACACAATGGGAAAGTACATGCATACAGAAATGTTTTATGAACATTGGAAGTCTTTGTAAGGGGAAGGCAATAACTTGGTCAGTAAGCAGTTATTGGAGAACAAATTTTATTAAAATAAATACAAAGTAAAACCATACAAAAAAGGGACAATAAAAACTTATGCTAACAGTTCACCATCTGGGGCAAGTCAAGTGTGAGGTCATCAATGGTTGTCATAAAAGAGGGAAGTGTACATGACATATCTGGAAAAGTAAATACATTGTTACTTTACATCATAATTCATGGCACAAAAATACATGAAAGGATGTTTTCTGCTGTATACCAATTTGCATTGCAGTATAATGTGTTGCTGGGATTTGTAGTCCCACTACAAAACCTGTACTCTATATACTTAAACCAAAAAAAAGGATGTTTCACCTATGCACCCCTAAGGCATTTAGTTACAATTTAAAGCCTATCATGTTCTGCATTTTATACTAACAGGTGGTGGAGGCCTCACGATCTGGATTTTATATTAAAGAGGACGGGGTGTTTTTCCCCAGTTCTCTTTAGGGTCACGGGAGGACATATACTAGCGTCATCCCGTGACCAAAAGCTCAATATATCGCGGGCAATAGCTCGGGGGTTGATCCCTGCAGGGAGCCGTGAGATGATCGAGAAGCGAGCGACTGTATGTGTTCGCTCCCTTCCCTATCTATTGATCTGACGTGCGAGTTTCATTGTCACATGTCGGCTTGAACTTTGAGGATGAGTGATTTTCACTCAGTTCTCCTTTAAGTTCTCATATACAAAGCACGCACATCCCAAGTCCATGGTAGCAAATGTCAAATACACCAGTAAATAGGTTTCACAAGGTATATGCCCCAAAATGCATTTGGTAGCAAATTGTCAAGTTCTGCGCAAACTGTTGGAACAATATAAATCCTGAATAAAGGATGCACATACTGGTTTCAGGTCATCAATACCGATACCCCCCTCCCCCCCCCCAGTACTCACCAATACAAAACCCATTAAAAGGAAGCTGGGCAGCATGTGCAAGATACAGCTTGTTACATCAGAATTGGGACCTATCCAGCCTTTACCCAGGGCAACCATTGAGCAATCACTGTATTACCCCATGCTGCTGGTCAGATATGGGTTGCTGATTTGCATTACTACCGTATTTCCCCGAAAATAAGACTGTCTTATATTGTTTTTGCCCCCAAACACACTAGGTCTTATTTTCAGGGGATGTCTTTTTTTTTAATGTGCAACAAAATGTACAACAATCCAAAGTTATCTGGTATCACTCCGCCTGTCACAGTAACCGGAGCTATAGAGGAAGTATCGGCTAATGCGGCTCTGCTCCCTCCGCAGCCTTGCTTTCGACAGCGCCGTCTTCTTTTGCCATCAAGGACAGTTGTACCAGCGGTGCAGCAGTGGGGACATCAGACAGTGAACAGTGCTGTAAATTACGGTACCATTACATTAAGCAGTGCCTTCAGGGCAGTTGGTGATGTATGGCACTGGAGTGCTGACGGTCACTGCGCTAGCCGGAGGGAGTCCCCTGTCATCCTCTTAATACAGTATGTGCCTGCAGGCTGATACCATCTCTCCTGCAAGTTCCCCCTCACATGCTACCACCAAACTAGGTCTTATTTTCGGGGTAGGTCTTATATTACAGGAATCTTGAAAAATAGTGCTAGGTCTTACTTTCAGGGTAGGTCTTATTTTCGGGGAAACAGGGTAGCTACTCCTGCAAAAGCAATCATGCTTTATTGAATAAAATGGATTCCCGCACCAAGAACTATATGTTTAGTCTGCATATCCTAGTTCATAGAGCCCCACCCCAAGCTAGGAGGGATACTGGCTCTTGCAGCCATGAAGTGGTTAAAAACCAACCTGATTCCCAGCTAAAGACTGGAATATCCATTGGAGCTACCTCCCGGGTCAACAATGCATGAAACTTCGCAGCTTCCTTCTCATGCACTATAAGGGGAACTCCAGCAAGGTAGAGATGACTTAGTTTGTGCTCTTCTGGGACATCAAACGTTTCAAAATCTAGGAAGAGAGAGAAAGGCTTGATAGACAACACATATGACCAACACATATGACCAACACATATGACCAACACATATGACCAACACATATGACCAACACATATGACCAACGCCAATCAAGCAGCTTGTGTTCTGAACTACTAAAGATTTAATACTGCATTTACACAAGTTTTAAATCACCAACTTTTCCACAGGCAAGAGTATTATCAGTTCAGCCAGTTACATCAGTGTCAACCTTTCCTCAAGATATGAAAATGTTTGCACACTTTAACAGGTAGACACACCAAGAAAGAAACTGCAGGTGACTCATGGTACCCCTCCCCCCAGCTATCATCCAGTTACATGTTAATTAAATGCCCACTTACCTGAATTCGTTGTCAAAGGACACACTGAATCTTGAGTCTCTCCTCTTCCAAATGGCAGAGAAGGGTCATCTGCTTTGCATTGCCATTGGCTCTCTATCTGCAAGGTTCACACATTGTCCTGAAGACACCCAGCAGTATGTCACAAGATGTGGCAAGACCAGTTTGCACTGCACCTGGACTGCAATGGAGGTAGCCAATTTTCAATACCAGAAGAGGCGCCACTGAGGGTTACATGTTGCAGAGCCAGGTGTGCAAGAGGGCCTCTAAAGACTTGACATTGCATGTGCAGGGCAAACTGAATGCGTATTTGCAGAGGAGTCCACTTGTGCTCGTCTTACTATGATTTCCCCAAAAATTCTCCCTCAAAAACAGCTGGTCTTAAGACATCTGGGAAGGAGGGGTGTTTTGATTTGTTAAACTTGACATGGTTTTTTTTTGATCACACCTTTCACAGGTGTACTTCAGCATTGCAGTCAACTTGTAGGGGGAACCAATTGCCACTTACTCTGAGGAATTCTAGCACAGTGTACAGGATGTAAAGAATGCAGGGCTACCGTTTTATAACCTGTAAATCCAATATCAATGGGTAAACCTGAATAAGGTAAAACTACTTGCCTGCTGGATCATAAGGAAGGCACTTCTCAATCTCAGGGTAGATTTGCTTGCTAGGCTTGATGCAGACTTCAGAAATCTGAAATTTATGGATTTACTGTTAAGCTTGGGCAGTCTTAGACCTCTATTCTGGACAGCAGATGATAAATCTCCAGTGGGGACAGACACTAACTGAACATTTTGGCTGGTGCTAAAGACCGGTCACTCAAATTCACATGATAATAGTACCTGCTTAGTAACTGGTGCAGATGACTTCACTTTAAGGGCACCTTTCTGGAATGGAACAGATGTCTGAACAACTTGCTTGTTGACAATTCCCAGAGCTTTTCTTGGCTTCACAGTCTCAGAGCTGCCGAACACTTTCCCTGGATGACTTCTGATGAGGGGTTTACCTTTACAAAGGGAAACAAAACCCACCAAAAAAAAAAAGGTTAATTTTGCACTTGAAGAACTTAGTTTACACCTTTACCACAAAGCAATTCTTTACTACTTCAGGAGCTCTAAGCTCTGCTGAGAGATTCTAATATTTACAGTAGGGAGCTGCACTTCTGCAGCATCAAAATGGTGCCTTTGATTAACACCAGTTCTGATGTCGTGCCTCCACTCATTGTTGTGAGTCAGTCACAGCTGATTGAGGGAAAGTGGGGGCACAAAACCAGAGTTTCAATTGAGCTTTGAGATAGTGTTACCTGGTCCATTTAGGGAAAGACCATTCCCCCTCGCATAGCCCACCCTCCAGCAAGTTATAGCATCAATCCATGCTGCCGCAATGCAGTGAGGTATCTAGGTATGGGAGGGAAGCATGGGACCACTGCAATGCAAGTGCTTCGGTCTTAGCAGGCAATTAGCAAAGCCAATTAGCCAACTGGGGTGGGGGGAATGAAAGTTATTTTTACCCTGGTTAGCACAAGCCAGAGCTTATTCACAGCAGACTGAGCTTTCAGTTCGTTCCAGGGCATTTTTGATGAGTTTGCATGCGTTCCAGAGCAGGTAAAATAGGGCTTGCTGCAGTTTTTTTTAACATGCTCTGGAACTGAACGCTGCAGTGTTGACTAGAGCCCAAAATACCATTGGAATACAATGGACGCAGTTTTGACCCGGTCTGTAACTGCTCTGCTCCTGGAACGCGCTTGGTGTGAACAAGGCCTCAGAAGATTAGTGGCAATGAGACATGCCACTGGTTTCTGCCAGTTAAATATATCTGGCGATAACCTGCACATGCATGGGATCCTGCATCACACATGCCTAGAAGACTCAGGAAGAAGCATTCTCCTGAACCAATAGGATCAAGATGGTGGCACAGAAGCCAAGCAGACAAGACCATGCTGGACTCCATGGACAACCAAGAATGTTATATTATACAGAGAAAATTGTTAGCAAGGGCAAAAGTTAGTCTTCAGGCAATATTAAACTGTAGTAGCTACACTGGCCACAAACCTTGCAGAAATCCCATCTGGTGGGCTACCAACTGAGAAAAGGCCACCAGAATACTCACCAGAACTTGTTTGTGTCAAGCGATCCTTGGACAGGTTAGTAGAAGCAACATCTCCATTCTCTTGGTCAACAAAAATCAAAGTTGCCATCTTCACTTTATTCAAAACTAAAAAAAAAAAAAAAACCCCACATGTGACATTTGTTACACAGCGTCAACATAAGAATGAGATGATCCAAAAACAGTCTACAGCTGAGTGATACATTTGTTAATAGTCAGGTACTTGAATGCATTTTTTAAGGTTTGAGAGAACTACGGGGCAAGTGTTTTTCCCTATAGTTCTCTTAAGGGTCTCAGGAGGACATACACTGAGCTTTGGGTCATGGGAAGAGGTTAGTATATCACAAACTACAGGTTGCAGTATACTGAGACTGCCGCAGCCAGGACGGATCCCAACAATGCTGTCGAAATCCACCCAGCTGCATGAGTGACAGCAGGCTCTGCCTATCTAGAGGCAGAGCCAGCTGTGCCCACCCCTCCCACAGTCAGCGCTGGAAGATCGGAGCCAGGGAAGTCCCTGCAAGGAACGGTGACTGACAGTCACCACTCTGCAAGGAGTTGATCAAGAAGTGAGTGGTGGTATGCGTTCGCTCACTTCCCAATCTATTGAGCTGGCATGACATTTTCATTGTTACACATCGGCTGGAACTATGAGGCTGAATAATTTCACTCACCTTGTGTCACTATAAGCTAGCCATGCACATTTTCCCCCATTCAGCCGCTGTTTATTGGGTATGGGGGAAAATGTCCAGTACTGGCTGTTGTATTCTGATCCAAGTGCACACAGCTTTTGGAATACCTGACTTATCTTCATCCAACTCCTTTGAGAAAAGTCAAGTGGGGGAAAAAAAAAACCCTTATCAAAGCTAAAGGCTCCACATAACACTTGGAATTTGTCAAAACCGGAACAGACTGAATCTGGAGCTGTTGCCCCCAACAACCAGCTTCTCTTCAGTTAAGCTTTGAAAATGAATGCTAGAAGCTGATTGGTTGCCATGCGCAAATGCGCCAGTTTTGGCAAATCCCTGTTTCCATGGGGCAGGCGGGCCACAGGGCAGCACCTTAGAAATGCTGGAGATGAATACAGGAGGAGAGGTAAGATCCATTTAGAAGAGGACAGAGGAGTGTTTAGTTCCTTAGCCAAGCACTGAGTAGCTTTTCTGGAGTGCTTCAGTTCACCGAACTCTTCGGTTGCACAGTGCTAAGCAAAACAGCAAAGGATATTTTTGACTAAAATACCATTTATCAATGACTATTTAGTGTGCTCATCCACCAAGACAATAAATTGGAAGGTAACCACACTGAATTGATCTTCTCCAGCAGTTGTGCCCACAGTTAAAATGGCCACTGGTGCTCTGTCCCCACCTTCTGCAATGCATCACACACAGCGCTCTGCATCCACATCGCTGCGAATGCTAGGTCAGCACAACTGCTGTAATGAGGTTTTTTATTTTTTGCATATTACCCCTATTTAGGATAATTTTGCATACTTTATAAGGGTGCCAATGTGCGATGAGTGAAAAGGGCTGAGAAACCGTTCTACAGGACAGCAGAGTGAATAAGTACACAATGGACACACAAGACAAACACCAGCCACTAACTGCTTTACCAGTCAAACTGACGGGTTTAAAAAAAAAAAACACCGTACATATCAGACACAGCAATGGTCACATTGAGTGCATAGTAGGGTGGCGATCTGGCCTTGGTGAAGCGTTATCCGGCGTGGGGGGCGACTCATCGAACGCTCCGGGGATAATACCTGAGGACCCATGAGGCGTACCCGGCCACTGATTACTTACCTCCGCTACACACAACTCTCCGAAGCACGGAACAGAAACAGCTGAGAACCCGGCAGCACTTAAACCAAAAGTTGCTCACTCATTGGCTGCACGGAGAGGCGGCCTTTCTTTGATTGGCTACATCCTGTAGTGGCGGTTTGTTTTTATTGGATAACGCTGAACACAACAGGTGTTAAGTGTGTCTTGGCCACACATGATCTCTGGACATAACACGTGTCTGTGTTTATATTTACAGCGTCATGAGCTTCTGGTGGGACTTTTTATGGCTAAGGGCAGAGAGTCTATCACTGACACTGCATGATTGACACTCCATCACTGACGCTTCATCACTAACATTACATTACATCAATAACCCTACATCGCTGACACTTCATCACTGACACTACATTGGGCATGGGGTGCACTTTGGGGAACAGCAGAGGGCATGGAGTACTTTATGGGGTGCACTGTGGGGTACAGGAGAGGGCATGGGGTGCACTGCGGGGTACAGGAGAAAGTTTTAGTTATAAACAAAGTTCAAATGGCCAGCGAATGTTTTGCATGCAATCCACAAGGCACAATTTGCATGGCGTTTGTTTGGGATTTCGCTGGATAATCCGATTTCCTTCTAACAACATGATAGAAATATTAGTCTGTGAGGTTTATAAAGAAATACTGAATTGAATGGCTTGATATAAACTTGCATGTATAGCAACCAGTTTACTATAGTTCAGATCAGTGAGGGATACATTCTAATTGGCTGTTCTTTGCCTTAAACTGGCCATACACCTATAGATTATCTGCAGATTTTCTATGGTCAGATGGAAAAAGTGCAACATATTCCTCCATCTACGCTAACCTGTGTGGATGGAGGAATCTCCCACTGGGCCAAGCTTCAGTATCTTGCTAGTCGGCCCCGCTGGCTGTCAAAACATCTGAACAATGTGATTGGATGCAGGCATTGTTCAGGTGTTTTGAAAGCCAGCGGGCCAACTAGCAAGATACTGAAGCTTGGACCGGTGGGCAGGGACGTAACTAGAAATCCCAGGGCCCCATAGCAACATTTTGTAATGGCCCCCCCAACGAAACCCTGCCCCCATTTTAATAGAAATGCGCTAATCAGCATGTTTTTTATGAGCATTTTAAATTGCGTTTTTGTGCTTAAACGCAACTAAAAACAGTCAAAAATGATCTTTCAAAAATCGTGCGGAAAACACGGTGAAACGCTTCTGCCTGGTGTGAATGGCACCTGAATGAGGCCTAACACTTTACTTTAATACTGCCACACCAATGAGAGGCTGAGGAAAGGGGGATTAGGAACGCTAAACTGTAAATAAGCGATTTAGGTTATAAATGGTTTTTGCGCTGTGTTGGTGTTTGTGTTGTGATAAAATGATACAGGCGTATATTTAATTGCAACACAAGGTATCACAACGCACGCCAATGCGTCACAAAGCTTTGCCATGCGCTGCCACAGTTAAATTCATGTTTTTTTACAAAAGAAAAAAAGCATGCACTGCGATGCGTTTTAACAACACACTTCAGCGCATGTGCCTGGCATACACCACAATATGGTGCACGTGTATGTTATATCTGACCGTAGAAAATCTGCAGAAAATCTATAGGTGTATGGCCAGCTTTAGGAATCTCCTTTCCCAATGCCCTTGTGATGGAGCTAGGGCCTGGTGACTATACTAGGTATTCTTAGCTCCTGATAGCCAACCAGATTAGTGGGAAAGCAAAAGATGGTGAATCTGTTACTTTGCGTTGCAAGGATACTAACGTATCATGACACCTCTACCCTGTTTTTAACCACTTATACATAAACTGTATGCCATCCTTTTTAGAACCATGCTTCATGTGTGTTTTTGCACAATAAATATTTATGTGTAGAACGGTTTATACCTCTGTGCTGAAACCACTGTTTTTGGGGTGTGCAGGCTTAAAATGTTTTTCAATTCCGTTTAATAGCAATTTTTGCTTCTCATTCAAACTTAAAGCTATGGGCCCTGAGCAGGCGTATCTTGGTCCCCTGATGTCACATTAAAGAGGACCTGTCACCAGGGGAAAATGAGACTGAAGACTCTCTGTCCTCGCTTTCTTTCTCCAGCACAAAGTGGAGATATTAGTTGCTGTTAAAGACATAAAACTCCCATTGGAGAAGACCTCTAACCTGGATTTTATAACCCAGTGACAGCAATTAGGAAAAAAAATTAAGTAAAAAGAAAAGTTAAAAAGCTTACAAAATACTAACACCCTCACCTCCCATACACTCACAATGTTTGCACTGTGTTGTGGAGCATTATTGCACATGCATTAGGCGCATTGCGTAAGTCAATTCATTTTGAATGGGCTGCCAACACAACGCAACTCAGGCAACATTTATAGGGTCCACTTACAGTCATGGCCAAAAATATTGGCACCCCTGCATTTCTGTCAGATAATGCATCACTTCACGCAGAAAATTGTTGCAATTACAAATATATAGGCATTCTCGTGTTTTTTTTCTTTTGTCTGTAAAGGTATGACACAAAAAAGTGGAGAAAAAAAGCCAATTCTGACATATTCCACGCAAAACTCCAAAAATGGACTGGACAAAATTATTGACACCCTCAACTAATATTTGGTAGCACAGCTCTTGGAAAAAATAACTGAAATCAATTGCTTCCTGTAACCATCAATGACTTTCTTACACCTCTCTACAGGAATTTTGGACCACTCCTCTTTTGCCAATTGCTCCAGGTCTCTCAGATTGGAAGGGTTTCTTTTCCCAACTGCTGTTTTGAGATCTCTCCACAGGTGCTCTATGGGATTCAGATCTGGACTCATTGCTGGCCAGTCCAGTACTCTCCAGGGCTTTGACTGAAACCATTTCTGGGTGCTTTTTGACGTGTGCTATGGGTCATTGGGACCCATGACCTCTGACAGAGACCCAACTTTCTGACACTGGGCCCTACATTGCACCCCAGAATTCTTTGGTAGTCTTCAGATTTCATAATGCCATGCACACAGTCAAGACACCCAGTGCCTGAAGCAGCAAATCAACCAACCAAAACATCACTGAACTTCATGGTTGCCATCAGGGGGAGTACGGCCGATACTCATGTAAGGGGCCCAGGCAGCCTGGGGGGGCCCGTCCGGGACCCTTACATGAGTATCGGCCGACAGTGAAAGGTGAGGAGGAGGCGGCCAGGCCCCCGCAGCGCCGGAGGAGGCCTGGTTCTAGCAGTGCAGGGCCCCATCATTGGCGATCCAGCAGCTTTGAGACAGGCTGGGGCCCCATCAGCACCGCTGCTCGTCTGATGTGGGACCGGACGGAAGTGACATTACTTCCAGTCCGGCAGCAGAGGAGGCCAGGTGTACAGGCACCAGGAGCAGGTAAGAGGAGCTGGGACAGAGGGGGATGAAGCCCTGACCAGCCCACCTGAGACCCCTGCAGAGCCCACCATAGAGAGTAAGCATCACTAATGGTATATTGCGCTGTATAATGTACCATCAGCTATAGAGGAATACAAATCCCAGCAATACATTATACACTGTATGTATAATGTATTGCTAGGATG
>NW_017306818.1:773755-774078 GCF_000935625.1 Nanorana parkeri
CTATAGTTGGTGGTATTCTGCATTGATTGCTGTATAATTTTACCCTTTCCATTTCACTTTATTGCACACCACCCTTTTTTTTTTGTTGTTTTTGTTTTTTTTTTACTTTCACCGCTCCAAACTTGACTGTTGTGATTGGCTCAGTGTCCTCTGTACAGCACTGTGATATATGCCAGAACTATATCAATGTATAATAATAGTGTGTGACTGTGGGGGGACATTAGAGTGTAAGCTCCTCTGTACAGAGACTGGTGTAAATGGCTCAGTGTTCTCTGTACAGCACTGTGGAATATGTCAGAGCTATATAAATGTATTATTATTAT
>NW_017306818.1:774498-780616 GCF_000935625.1 Nanorana parkeri
AGCCCACCTGAGACCCCTGCAGAGCCCACCATAGAGAGTAAGCATCACTAATGGTATATTGCGCTGTATAATGTACCATCAGCTATAGAGGAATACAAATCCCAGCAATACATTATACACTGTATGTATAATGTATTGCTAGGATGTGTTGTATTCCTCTATAGCTGGTAGTATTCTGCATTGTGCTGTATAATGTATTATTGCTGGGATTTGTAGTGCTCTATAGTTGGTGGTATTCTGCATTGATTGCTGTATAATTTTACCCTTTCCATTTCACTTTATTGCACACCACACTTTTTTTTTTGTTGTTTTTGTTTTTTTTTTACTTTCACCGCTCCAAACTTGACTGTTGTGATTGGCTCAGTGTCCTCTGTACAGCACTGTGATATATGCCAGAACTATATCAATGTATAATAATAGTGTGTGACTGTGGGGGGACATTAGAGTGTAAGCTCCTCTGTACAGAGACTGGTGTAAATGGCTCAGTGTTCTCTGTACAGCACTGTGGAATATGTCAGAGCTATATAAATGTATTATTATTATACAGGATTTATATAGCGCCAACAGTTTGCACAGCACTTTACAATATAAGGAAGACATTACAATCACAATACAATTCAAGACAAGATGGTAAGGAGGGCCCTGCCCGTGAGGGCTTACAATCTAAAGGGGAGGGGCAAAACACGCTGTCACAGGAGGCTGATCGAGCGGTGTAGAGAGGAAAGCCCAGCCTCCTGTGACAGCGCTGTCTCCGCCCACACACCGCTCTGCCGGACTGTGATAGGCGGTAGAGCGGTGTGGGAGGAGATGCCAGCCGCTCACAGCGCTTTCCACCGCAGCGCTCGGCCGGCTGTCACTTTCTCTTCTCCCCGCTGGGACATAGAGCGGCGCCCAGCGGGGAGGAAAGAAATCACGGATGCGCCCATGTATCGGCAGGAAAATGGCACTTTCGGCATTATGCCAAAAGTGCAATTTTTGGCCGATATGTTTCGGCGGCCGATATATCGGTGCATCCCTACTTGGAATGCAATTATTTCTTGCGGTTTGGAGAAGGTGCCAATAATTTTGTCCAATCCATTTTTTGAGTTTTGCGTGGAATATGCCAGATTTGGCTTTTTTGCTCTACTTCAATGCCTAAACATTTGTAATTTCAACAATTCTCTGCGTGAAATGATGCATTATCTGACAGAAATCCTGGAGCCCACACTTACTGCCGGAGCCCATACTGACCATATGGAGCCCGCACTGACCACCTGAGAGCCCGCACTGACCACCTGAGAGCCCTCACTGACCGCCTGGAGCCTTGCTGACCGCCGGAGAGCCCAAACTGACCGCCGGAGAGCCCAAACTGACCGATGAGGCCACACATTGCTGGAATTTCAGCAGGGTTTGGCCAAAATGTAAGCAGTGCATGGCCAGCTTAAGATGGGAATTCCCTTCACTTTGGGAAGCACTCCTCTTCCTACATGTCTCTAAGAGACAGGGCAGTTCTCAACCTCCTTGCATTATCCACAGCACTGTGTACATGCAGTCAAGGCAGCGAGACAAATAGCATCCTTTTTGGTATGGTCCATGTGTAGGGATGCACTGATACCAATACCACTACATGAACTCGCGAAAATGCCCCGATACTAGACACCAATACCAGCGCTTTAAACTTGTTAAACTGAAGAGACTGTCTGAAGTCCTGCGCTTGCTAGGGACCCCAGCAGCTTTCCTCTGAACATCTCCTCCTTCCTGGGGAAACCCACTACCTGCACGCACCCATGAGACCCTGCAGAGCCGTTTTGAGACCCAGCCCACCTGAGACCCCACACAGCCCACTTGATACTCTGGACAGCCATTCTGAGACCCTGAAGAGCCCACCTAAGACCCCGCACAGCCCTCCTGAGATCCCACACAGCCGTCCTGAGACCCTGCACAACTCTCCTGCGACCCTGGAGACATCAGGCCGCCACCCCGGAGCAACACAAAGTATGTAGCTTCATTTTTCTGCATTTCTGAAAAATGTATTGCTGTGATTTGTAGTCCTCTGTATCTGATGGTATGCTGCATTGCTATATAATGTATTGCAAGGGTTTGTAGTCCTCTATAGCTGGGGGTTTTCTGCATTGCGGTATAATGTATTGCTGAGATTTGTAGTCCCTCCACAGCTTGGAGTCAGTGGCAGAGCTACCAGGGTCACAGCAGTTGCAACTGCATCCGGGTCCTGGCGCTCCACCACTGTACTAAAATCATCAGTCTGTATTGTTTTAGAAAAGTTGTCACATGACATTAAAAAAGGTATCAGTAATTGGTATCAGCGAGTACTTGAGGAAACATATTGCTACTCGGAAAATCTCCCTCCCATCTTCCTTCTGACACCCTCCCTAGCCGATCCCGGGCCACAGATTGGGCCGCGGATCCCGGGAGTAAAGGTGAGGGTAAGGAGGTAGGGGGGGACAGCGAGACGGCAGCACTGCAGGAGGGGGTGGAGGGCGCGCGCAGGCAGCACATACAAGCGATCGGACGGCTATAGAGCTGCCGATCGCTTGTATGTGAAGCAGCCAGTGACGGCTGCTTGCAATGGATGTTTTTTTTCTAGCGTGCGCTAGGGGGCACGTGCGAGCAGAAAAAAAAAAAAGCCATTTACAGCAACCCGCCAATGGGAGTTTGCCGTCTGTCCATTTTTTTACAACGAGCGGAAGGCAAGCAGTTAAAAATCATTACATATAGATATAAATGCAGTGAGTGGAAATACTGGCGGAACTACCAGGGTCGCAGCGGTCGCAATTGTGACCGGGCCCTGCTTTCCGCCACTTGGGGGGGAGCCCAGGGAGGAAGAAGAGGGCCCCCCCGAGATAGTGCCGCTCCTTCCCTGCCGCACAGCCACCCACAATCTACGCTTGTGACCTGCCGAGAAAAACATTTTCTCTGGGTGCTTCCTCTCTTCCTGGATCAGTTCCGATAATGACTTGTGAACTGGGAAGGTACGACCTTTCTTAGTTTGGAGTCCTCTGTAAAGCTTATCATGCACCGACAGCTCAGCGGACTCTTCCTTAATACCTAAAGTATCCCATATAGCCTTCAACAGCTCACCCGTCTCAAAGGAAGGGAATAGGAATTTTGTAGCTCTACTGCTCTGTTCATCACCCTCTGAATCTTCCTGATCCTCTGACTCTACCCGAGAGGCAAAGGATTCACTGGGCGCCTGCTTGTTTAGACAACTTTCTGCGTAGCCCATCGAGCTACCTTCCCCTCATGTTCCTGGCAGACTAGTGTTCTCCACTAGCATGCCCACTGGGCTCTGTATTAAGGACCTGAAAGAGTGAAATGTGGTAACCATTTCTTCCCTCCATCAGACCTTTGAACATCCCTGATTCCTTGGCAACTACTTTCTCTAAACAGCCTTTGCATAAGGGTTTGGACCATGAAGATGACATGTTGGCATTGCAAGCACCACACTTTTTCCCCTTTGGGCGTGAACTTTAACCTGTGTAAGACAAGAAGGATGCCATCAGCCAGTGCTCTTCCCAACATGCAAGCAATGTTTACAAAACACTACCCAGCTTGTCCAGAAAGTCCTGGAGCAAAAGACAAAAAGAATAGGCGAAAGGACGGCATGACAGGGTGGGCAGGCAATCAGGGAGTAAGGGGTTAAGGTTAGTAAAGTTGGGTGGGGTGATGGTCACTTACCATCGATTGGCCGGGTCAAGTCATCCGGGAGGAGCATCTGGGGTGGCCTGAGGGGGCGGAGGGGGATCCAGTCAGTCTGGAGCTGGCACACGGTTAGTACTATTCCCGCCCTCCCTCCCTTGTTTAAAGTTTGTTCTTTTCCTATTTTATTACTGTTTTGTCGTGTTCCCTTTGTCTGTGTTGCCTAGGTCCTGTGAAGGCAGGTGTCGGTACGTGGGAATACGGTTGGACTCGTCTGTGGTGCGTAGTCCTGGTGATTCTCTGGCGGGTTCAGCAGAGAGAGGTCGAAGAACTATGTGTAGGTAGGTCTCTGCTGTTACTTCCTAGGTTGTCCCTGAGTCGGTGTGTTGCGGCTAGGGGCCAGTGGTTTTCAGGGGTAAGCAGAGATCTACTGTAGCTAAGTGGAGCCTTCACAGACCTCAGGCCAAATTACGTATAGGGATACAGTTGTGGTATATTGTCATATGTCATGTTTTAAGTGACAATAATACTGTATGAGATTTTGTAATAAACGGCTGATACAGCCATTTTATATCCAATCCTGTTTGGTCTTTTATTTGGGGAAATGGGAAGTTGAGAAGGGGTCAGATGCTGTAATCAGCTGTTCATGGTTGGGAAAAGATGACTATGCCTTACCCTGTCATGTATATGCAGGCCCCCAATACAAGCAGGGTAAAGGTAGAGGAGAATCCTCAAAAAACTCACCTACCTTAGCGCCATGCGCTCCCATATCTGGAGAAGCAACACTTGGTCCGGCATTCGTGGGCATCTTTCAGCTCACTGCCGACCACGCTATCGGCCCACTCCTAACGTCCTCACTGGCCGTATGTGGTCCCGGTCGGTTTACAAAAGGTGTGCAGCTGCAGTAGTCGTGGCCGAGCGGCATCTGCTGTGCCCTGGCTGTGTCAGCATCAGCCCCTTAATGCGCCGACCAGCGTGAGGCTGGCGTTCCGGAACCAAGAAACGGCGCACTGGAACCGGATCACTGTACTGATGCCGCGCCAAGCGCTGTGTGTAGGCGGCCCCAAGGTGACGTCACTTCCGCCATACTCCCGGCCTCAGCGGTAACCACCTCACAGCCTAGAGACGCCGCAGCCCTCCCACACGAGGCAACCACCACGCGGCCGAGGGTTACCACCGCATCTCTCCTACCATCTTTCGGGTAAGTGCCTGGACATGCTCTGCCCGAGGTAACTACTGGGACCACTGGACTCTCTCCAGCCTCCAAGTACCCCATACACTGCTGTCCCAAGAGGGTATCCAGCACACCGCTCAGGTAAACACCCTGCCACTGCTGCACACCAGGGGGGGGTTGCCTTCCCTGAATGATGGAGGGGAACCTTGGCCAAGAAATGGATGGGGGTCCGATAGGGAATCCCTGTAGTAGGTCCCAATGCATATCAGGGTTAGGCTCTGCCCTAAAGCAAATATAACTTGAGCCCTGAAAATAATCATTACAATGTCCCTGTGTAGCCGGAGGAAACACACACAAAAAAAAAACTGAATTGGGGTGGAAGGAGGTGCCTTTTTATTTAATGTGGTTGATGCGTTTCCTGTTGCAGGCAGGCAGGCAGAGCCTTCTCTCATTGGCTGTCCTGGAAGATGACTGGTGAAACATGCTGCTCTGGATTGGGTCCAGGTGTCCCAGGTACTCCAACCACTGGGTTGATCCAGAAGACTGAGACTTAGGACCCAAAACACTATTTATACGACACCTCAGCTCACAGACCTGAATGCTATTGTGTTATAACAACTGAGAATGTCAATAATGAGTGGAACAATCCCTGTGAGGTCATGGCTTGCTCCACCCATCTGTTGACTAGTCCAAACTTGACGAAGACATGCTGCAAAATGCCATATCTGGCCGGACTGTAATCTTGCGGCAGTACTTGTTGGCAGGTGTCGTGCAGTGTGATTGACCTTGGATTACATCGATTGAGCCATTTTTCTTCTAAAAGTGTGGTGTGTTTTACATTTTGATTTATCCCTTTAGTGAATAAGTAGGGGTACAAGTACCCTTTATTTGTTCACAAAAGGGGCAGTGTCTAGGTGGCCCCTTGAAGGGGTACCCCAATGCAAATAAGCCCCGTGCCTGCAGACCCCCATAACCACCAGGTCAGAGTTGTGGGGGAAGAGGCCCTTGGACACTTTGTAAAATGTCACTTTGCCACAACATAAATTTGCATATACCACCACTCACTAATCTCAGCTGAAATTAGTTATTGGAAATTCAGATTTGTATGCATTTGTTATTTGTCATTTGAAGACTTGGATATAACCGAAAAACAAATCTTTTCAAAAATGAATTGCACATGTCTAGCCCAAAGTTTCTAGGGCCTGAAGTGACATTACAGGTTGGTCCCTGAAGTGGCTTGGTTGGGTTGCCACCCCCATGTGTAAGCTGGGAGGTAGCTGCTGTGGCCAAGCCAGATCTTGATAAGAC
>NW_017306818.1:780823-824953 GCF_000935625.1 Nanorana parkeri
TTTGAGTCTCATCACCCGACACTGGCTGATAACTGGGTGTTTTAGGAGGGTCCTCAAAGCTCGAGCCAGCATACAGTTGCCTCATAGCTATTACCCAGTTGTCTGAATGGTCCTGAACAATTTAGTCTTGGCGAATGTGGTAAAGTGACACTGTGCAAAGGGGGACTTTCCTGCAAAGTACACAGCCTGCCTTTAAATATCACTGGCTATGATGCAGGGTCATCGTGCTATAGACAGGCAATGAATTCTCTTAGACTTAGTCAAGTTGTCATAGGTGATAGAAATGGTTCTAGTTCCAGAAATAGGTCAGTGTCATTGACAGGTCATAAGCAGAGTCCATGACAGAGCCAGTGTTTTAGCAGATTCACAGGCAGTGCCAGACAAGTCATAAAATGGTCTTAGGAAGTGTCAATTTCTAGGCAGAGTCAAAAGTGTCAGGCAGTCATAACCACTGTCATGGGGCAGAGTCAAAAGCAAGAGCTGCAAGCACCCCAACCATTGAAATGTTCACACAGAGGCCATTCTAGATTATAATGTCAACATTTATTTAAAATTATGTACATACAAATTAAAAGCCATAAGGAACAATTAAAACCCATGTCAACAGTTCACCATCTGGGGCAGGTCAAGTGCAAAATCATCAAGGGCTGCCAGGAAAGATGCAAGTGCGCTTGAAATATCTGGGGGGGGGAAAGAAAGTTTATTTTGATACAAAGTTCAGAGCATTACCACCAGGACGAGATTAGATAAAAGTACAACTGTACTAGTACAAATGGTCATCCACAGCCTTTAACCACCCCTCAGTGCTTCTGACCCCATCTTACTTATCTTGGCTAGTTTAGGGATCTTCACTGCTGCCCTGCAGACAACCTCAGATACAGTATATTGCCAAATATATTGGGACACCCCTCCAAATCATTGGATTCAGGTGTTCCAATGAACCACAGCTGTATAAAAGCAAGCACCTATGCATGCAGACTGCTTTTACAAAAACATGTGCAATGGGTCACTAAGGAGCTCAGCGAGTTCAAGCATGGTACCATGTTAGGTTGCCACCTGTGCATTAAGTCCATCTGCGAAATTTCCTTGCTACTAAATATTCCACGGTCAACTGTTAAATGGTATTATAACAAAGTGGAAGCAACTGCAAACAGCAACTCAGCCACAAAGTGGTAGGCCATGTAAAATGACCAAGAGCGGTCAGCGCATGCTGAAGCACAGTGTGCAGAAGTTGCCAACTGTCTGCAGAGTCCATAGCTACAGACCTCCAAACCTCATGTGGCCTTCAGATTGGCATAGAGAGCTTGCATGACTGAGCAGCTGCATCCAAGCCTTACATTACCAAGTGCAATGCAAAGCATCAGATGCAGTGGTGTAAAGCATGCCGCTACTGGACTCGAGAAGTGGAGACGTGTTCTCTGGAGTGATGAATCACGCTTCTGTCTGGCAATCCAATGGATGTGTCGGGCGGTTGCCAGGAGAACAGTACTTTCCTGACTGCATTTTGTGCCAAGGTGAGATTATGGCGTGGGGTTGTTTTTCAGGGGTTGGGCTTGGCCCCCCCTTAGTTCCAGTGAAGGGAACTGTTAAGGGACCAGCATACCAAGACATTTGACATATTTCATGCTCCCAACTTTGTGGGAACTGTTTGGGGATGGCCCCTTCCTGTTGGAACATTACTGCACAAGTGCACAATGCACAGGACTGCACAAAGTCCTGACCTCAACCCGATAGAACACCTTTGGGATTAGAGAACTGCGAGCCAGGCCTTCTTGTCCAATATCAGTACCTGACCTCACAAATGGGCTTCTGAAGAATGGTCAAACATTCCCATAGACACTCCTAAACCTTGTGGACAGCCTTCCCAGAAGAGTTGAAGCTGTTACAGCTGCCAAGGGTGGGCCAACTCAATATTGAACCCTACGGACTAAGCCTGAGATGCTATTAAAGTTCGTGTGTAAAGGCAGGCTTCCCAATACTTTTTGCAATAGTGTATATGCAATGTTAAGTCTTGGCCGTGCAAGTTGACCATGAGTGAGTAGATACCTACTAAAGACTGGAGTAGTTTTTTTTAATCAGAAAATAAAAACCCACTTCCAAATACCTGGCTGTATGGTGTGGAAAACCATGAACATTGACTCTGCTAGACTAGAATAACTTTATAGACTAGCTTAGTATATCCCCCCCACCTTTTGAGTACACATCCACTTAGCATACAGAGCCTAAGAAAAATAACCCCCACACACTTGGAAGCAAATGTCAAAAAACCATTTGATTTGTTTTGCCTACTTAACCATAGTCCAAGTACAGTTATCCTTACACTGTGGAGACTTAAACCTTGTGATTTGTCATTTAGCCAAGAGCAAGGCTAGTTGCATCACTTGACTTGAACCATAGCCAATTATTAGTTGACATGTTCTGAACTAGGACACTCTTGGTGTGCATTTCTAGTTCCCTGAAGCAAAGCTGGTCACAGGACATGGAGCACAAGTATGAAGTCCTATTACGGTTAGAAACCAACCTGACTCCCAGCTAATGACTGGAATATCCATTGGAGCGGGCTCATGGGCCAACAAGCATCAAACTTTGAAGCTTCGTGTTCATGCATAAGGGGAACTCCAGAAAGGTCATGGTGGCTCAGCTTGTGTTCTTCAGGGACAAAGGTTTCAAAATCTAGGAATTAAAAAAAATACAAGATATGACTGCTATACCAAGAACCTCCTGTTGCTCATTACTGAGCAAGGCAGTATTTGCAAGATTACTTAAATCACAGACCATCTAGCTTCCCTAGACAAAAGACAATCACACCACAGTAAGTCATCCATCAGTCCCAGTCTGTCCAGCCCAACTTTCAAAGACAAAAGGTAGAACTTCAAACAAAGCTTCTCTAGCAGTTACAGCACAAGCTTTAGAAAAACCCATCAAGGGGTAAACCTAAAACGTGAACATAAAATTCAAAAACTCACCTGCAGGATTGTAAGGGAGACACTTCTCAATCTCAGGATAGCTCTGTTTGCTAGTCTTAATGCAGACCTTAGAAATCTGAAATTGATCAAGAATAACCGTTTAGCAAGTAGAGTATTTTTATTATGCAATTTACACATTTGACTGATCCTAATCCCATGCTACCAGCTCCGACTGGACATGCTTTGTCAGCAGTCACATGATCAGGAGTTGACAAGGGAGCTGGAAAGCAGGAGGTCTTGGGATGAGCGGAGCCGACAGTTAGGGTGAGACCAGGTTTGAGATATAGCCGGGGGCGGAGTTGTAGATGGCTTTGTAACGGATTGTTATTTTGAATTTGATCCTTTGGGCTATTGGAAGCCAGTGCAGGGATTGACAGAGGGGGGTTGCAGACACTGAGCAGTTGGTTAGGTGAATGAGTCTGGCAGCTGCATTCATGATAGACTGAAGGGGGGATAGCCTGTGTAGTGGAAGGCCAATGAGGAGGGAGTTGCAATAGTCAAGATGAGATAACAAGCGGGTGGATGAGTAATTTGCGGTTTCTTTGATGAGGAAGGGGTGTATTTTGGAGATGTTACGGAGGTGAAGGCGGCAGAATTTGAATAGTGATTGGATGTGGCGAAGAAAGGTGAGGTCTGAGTCAAGGATGACACCTAGGACCTTGGCATGGATGTGTTAATCTCAAAGGAAAAGTTGGGGAAGGTGCACAGGCAGGTGAAAGATCAAGAGCTCAGTGTTTGAAAGATTGAATTTTAAGAAGTGTTGCAACATCCAGAATGATATGTCAGTTAGTAGATTAGTGACACGAGAGGACACTGAGGGGGTGAGTTGTGGAGTAGAAAGATAGATTTTGAGTGTCATGCATTGAGATGTCATCGGCATTGTAGTGCAGTTGAAAAATTTAGGAGTACATACAGTACCACATGTTGACACATAACATGGTTATGCCTAAACTTTAAACTCACAAATTGGCCACCCACTATTTCTCAGGTCATTTAGGAACATTTCCAGGAAAATAGTTAGAAAGTGTGGGAAAGGGTATAGACTATTGCCATGGTTGTTGATCACAGTTTGGAGATCTGCCCACACTGTTGTCAGACTGGAAATCTAAGGGCAAACAAGCCTTAAGCCGACTATACACCTATAGATTTTTTTTCTATCAGCCTTGTGCAACAGATTACTCCAGCTACAACTGGATGGTGGAATGTCCCACTGGGCCAAGCTTCAGTATCTTGCTAGTCAGCCCTGCTGGCTCTCAATACCTGAAAACCTGCATTCAATCAGATTGTTCAGGTAATGTAATACCAGTGGGATCGACTATCAAGATACTGAAGCTTGGCCCAGCACAAGATTCCTCCATCCACACAGTTTAATGTATATAGAGGAATCTGTTGCATTTTCCATCTGCCAATAGAAGGAAAACAAAAAAAACAAACAACCTATAGAAAATCTATGGTCATATGGCCAGCTTTACAGTGGCTCCAGTAAGTTTTGGTTCAATAGGCATGCTCCAGCGATTCACAGCACAATAGTACCTGCTTGGTAACTGGTGCAGATGTCTTCACTTTAAGGGCACCTTTCTGGAACGGAGCAGCTGTGGCAACTTGCTTGTTGATATTTCCCAGAGCTTTTCTTGGCTTCACCACAGTTCCAGAGCTGCCAAACACTTTTCCTAGATTACTAAAAAAAAAAAGTTAAACAAAATCTGCACTTAACCCTTCTGCTACAGACTACTTAAAAGGGACTGTTAAGCAGGGGCGCGCAAACTCCATGACCTGCCTCTTGGATTCCTGATTGGCTGGGAAGCTGGCTCCCTTGCCAATCAGCATGAAGCTGGCTTCCTGGCACCATGCGAGAGCCAATCTCTGATTTCCCTTACGAGATGAACAGTCAGACAATCAGTGGCAGCTGTCAGCTCTTTTTGCAGCATGGAACATATTTTTTTTTACAGCAGAGCATAGTCTTGGGGTTCAGCTTCCCCATGTGTGGGTGAGGAGAGCATGCTGTACAGAGATGGAGTCCTGATCTTCAAGAAAGGAGGGGAAGGGGAGGACAACGACTGAGGATCCAAGGCAGCACCACTATATTGGAGTCGCAGGTTTTTGCAGAGGAGTCTTCCTGTACTTTCCACAGCTTTTAGAAGGCATGGCTCGCGGGGGGTGGGGGGAGGCTGGAGGGTGCTTAGAGGGGATGAAGAGCCGGGCAAGTAAAGCAAAGAGGCGAATGATCCCTTATAAATGCTCACAAGTGTCAGCTCGATGCCAATTTGCTGCGAAGCCAGTTTCCCCTCACAATCGAGCCAGCCAAACATGGGGCTGGCTTCTCAGGTAATCAGGAAGCCAGGAGGCATGTCATTACTCGCCACCCAGCTTCCTGATTGCCAAGGAAACTGGCTCCATGTCAGTTGATGCATTGGTACTCGGTACCAAGTGCATCACTAATAATTACTGACCACTCCCAAAGTTATTAACCCTTTATTGGACTGCCACAGGCCAAACTCCTGTGTACATGAACTAAAACTTGTTTTATAGCTGAACCCCTCCAATACCGTGTTTCCCCGAAAGTAAGACCTACCCCGAAAATAAGACCTAGGTCTAGTTGTCTCATTTCCATAAAACATACCTGTAGTATACTTATGAAAGTCTAAAAAGGGACAAGAAACCTGGTTTATTGAAATCTTTGACAATATGATCAGATGATCCAACTGCCGGATCCCTTTTGGTATGACCCACATTAGAGTCCACAAAGACCAGTATATGTGGGTCAGATCAGTTGATGGCCAAACACCTGGGGGGGATGACAAATTACTTGGTAGCAAGCATCACACATAAGCAAACATGGAGGCAGGTGCTGTGTCCTTCAATGAATGGAGTACAAAGACGTCCCCATTTTCTTTTCCATTTATTGACAGACATGTCAGGTATGCAATGTGCATACCCAATTTCTTTGCTTCCCCAGTATTCTGGCAGTGGCCATGCTCAGGGCAGATTTAGCTCTTACTTGTCCTGGCACATGTGACAATGCAGGGGAGGAAAATACCTTTCTTTGAGATCTCATGAGATTACAAATGAGATTTCCCAGCAATTATCTGCTGACAAGCAATCCCAGTGTGCATTACTTTGACAATCGGAAGTCATAGGCCATCAGACTACTCACCAGAGTTAGCTTGTTCAAGATCCTTGAACAAGGGGGTAGAAGCAAAGTCTCCATTTTCTTGGTCGACAAATACCACAGTTGCCATGCTGCACTTTATTTAGAACTGTGATGTAATTGCAAGAAGTTAGGACGTGTTTCACAAGCATAGTTTTCATAAAAAACTGAATCTAAAATCCTCCTTTTCACAGAACATTCCATGCAACCAGGCTGCACAAGCGATTCTCATACTACCTTCCAGGAACCATGTGGTGCCATTCAATTTTCTGCAAACCTGGAAGGCCTGTGCACTGAATTGTGTTGACCAACTGCAGTCATTAGATTTAAAAGCACATTTTCACTTTTCCAGACACATTTGAGAAAACCCTCACTATGATTAAGTGTTCCTAGTCACACATCACATGTAAAAAAAAAAAATTGTAAAAAACATTTTGTACCTTTTAGTTGCATCTATAATAAGCCTTTGCAAGCTTCTCCAAGTCAACTATTCAAATGAACACATTTGAGCCTACAGAGCATTGGATCACAGGTGCAATGCTTTAGCTACTGCAGACTCCCTCCCAAGCCCCTGCCTGCACTGAGGTATGGACTTTCAGCTAAGTGACAGGAAATATGAATGGAGTACAAGCATGGGGACATAGCCACACTTGTACTCCATGAAGACTACAAGTCCCTCTGCTGCTGTGTCCCTCCATTCACAGATCCTGTGACCAGGTTTCATATTACAACCTTATGCTTATTTTAGTAAAACCTAAACTTGCATATTTAAATACTAAGTGAATGGGAACAGATCACAGGTAAAAGGCGGTGTTATCAATCAGGCTGCAAAGTGGAAATACACTGGTGGGAGGGAGGTTTATCAAAACTGTATTAGACAGAATCTGGAGCAGTTTCCCATGGCAGTTTCTCTTTTCAGGTAAGCTTTAAAAATTAAAAGCTAGATGGGTTACCATGGACAACTGGGCTCCAAAGTTGCAAAATTGTCTTTTTAAAATGTACTTTGTCTTCACCATCTACACAACACATCTCAAGAGACAGTTTACCTGATCTTGCACAGGTCTCTGATAGGGACTGACAGCATGTCCACACACAGACCACAGTCCTCTACCAGGTCCCAAAGATTAGATAGATACCCACACATACCAACCACTATGGGTCTCTGCCAGGATAAACAGCAGTTTGCACATGTGCAGCAGATCCAAAGCATGCACAGACATGCTAACAATCTCTGGCAAGTTCATGGTACCCAGCTGGAATCCATGTCCACACATGCCATAACTTTTCTAAGATGGCAGCATAACTTGAGGTAGGGGAGGGGGGTTGAAATTCTTATTTAATCTGCACCAGGTACAGAGCCACCTCCCCCTCCATGTAAAGGCAGCAGCCACCACCAGCCAGGTCTGGGCCTCTACCTCACTCACTCACTCACTCACTCACTCACTCACTGGGGAACCCTTAGGACCCATGAAACCAAACCACCACCATCCTCCACCTTACCTAGGAAGCCTTCACAACTCTCCTTTATTCAATATACACCTCCTAACCCTCCAGTACTTAAATCAAAGGCAGCTTGCTTATTGGCTGCACGGCGATGCTGCTATTCTTTCATTGGCCATATCCTCCAGTGGCATTTTGTTTTTATTGGGTAATTAAGTGCATCTTGGCCGCACCTGGTGCAGCATACATAGATTGAGACGCTAAAACACCAGCACATGGACGGGGATCTTCTCCAAATATCATTTTATTTTAATTTGGCATAAAAACAGCAAAACAGTTTACACGTTTCATCCCAAACACTGGGCCTTAGTCATATAGCTAAAATAAATTTGCACGTATAAAGTCTTATACGCTCCCAACCTCCAAAATGGTAGGCGTAGGAGTAATCCCCTCAAACAAAGTGAACCCATGCAGCACAGAAAATGCTTCACAAGATCAAAATAAAATATAAACCCGCTAATGCTGGTCCAAAGACTAGTTGGAGAGCAGCGGTTGGGAAACAGGGTTAAATATTTAGGGCGCTTGGATGTGTTAATTAACGCGTACCAAGCGCATAGACACCCGAAATCAACAAATGTAAATGGATGTAGTTCCCACCTTTCTGCAATGCAAAAAAAATGTCACTGCAGCACAAACGCATGTAGACACATGCAAACGCATATAAAGACATTCATGTTTGATTTTTATTTCTCTCTCCTTTTTCTCTTTCCTTTCCATGAATTTACTGGGCCATTCACACCCAATGAGCCTGGATGTGTCAATAAACGCACGCCAAACACGTCAATTAAAATTCAATGATTTTGGGTGCCTATGCATTTGGTATGCTTTTGGAGGTTGGGAGTATATAAGACTTTATGTGTGGATGTGTATATTAGCTATGACTTAAGCTGGCCATAGACCCTATGGATTATCTGCAGATTTTCTATGGTCAGATGCAAAAAGTGCAACATTCCTCCATCTACGCTAACCTGTGTGGATGGAGGAATTTCCCGCTGGGCCAAGCTTCAGTATCTTGCTAGTTAGCTGTACTGGCTGTCAAAATACCTGAATAATCTGATTGGATGCAGGCATTGTTCAGGTGTTTTGAGAGCCAGCGGGGCCGACTAGCAAGATACTGAAGCTTGGCCCAGCGGGAAATTCCTCCATCCACACAGTTTAGCGTAGATGGAGGAATCTGTTGCACTCTTTCCATCTGACCGTAGAAAATCTGCAGAAAATCTATAGGTGTATGGCCAGCTTTAGGAATCTCCTTTCCCTCCTTTCTCAATGCCCTTGTGATTATACTAGGTATACTTAGCTCCTGGCAGCCAATCTGATTAGTGGGAAAGCAAAAGATGGTGAATCTGTTACTTTGCGTTTCAAGGATACTAACTAAGGTTGCCACCTTTTCTTCAAGTGAAACCCGAACACAAGAACACAATTTTTTATTTGGGGGGCGGGGGAATATAGAGGAGAGGAAGCCAGGAGAAAGGGCAAGAAGAGCCAGCCAGGGGAGGGAGTAAGGAGACAGTTTATAGAGGACTACAAATCCCAGCAACACATTATACAGCAATACAAAATAATATGAAGCTACATACTCTGTGTACTGGGGTGGTGTCCTGATGTCTCCAGGGTTTCAGGTGGCCTGTGAGGGCTCTCAGGTAGATTCCATGGGCTCTCAGGTGGCAGTGCGGACTCTCAGGTGAGTTATGCAGGCTCTCAGGTGGGCTATGCTGGCTCTCAGGTGGCTGTGTGGGAAGTGCGGAGGTCTCACCTGGGGTCTGGAGGCAGGCAGCATGCTATCAGGAAGGAGCCGGAGAAGGATGAGAAGATGTGCGGGCCGGCCTGTACCTGTTTACAGGCGCCCGGCTCACAAGATGACGATTCAGGCAGATGCAGCTGGGGACCTCAGGCAGCCGCATCTGTCAAGAAATTTAAAGTGCCAGTATCGGCACTTAGTGTCTTGTGTCCGGGTGTCAGCTGGCCTGATGGTAGTATGTGGGAATTCAAAATCTGGATTTTGGATAGGGTAGGGAATAGCTAAATGTCAAACATGCCAAAATAGATTGTTTTTTGGGGGGTGAAAAAATGGGGCTCATACACATTTATATATTGGCAGAGAGAAGATGTATCATGATTTACTACCCTTGGTGATTCATCTCCTCTAAGCCAGTCAGGTTTTAAGACAAAAATGGGGTTACCTGTCATTGTTTATCCACTAAATCTGCAACAAACTGAAGGCACTCGCTTACTTACCTCCTATTAGAGGCCAGTGATATGTGAGATTCCTCACCAGTTACCTTACTGGTGTCTTCCTGGAGTCGTATATGCTGTGCCTATGCACACACCTAGCACCATTGGCTGGCAGAAATCTATCCCTACTTTTGGCCAGGTTTTAGCTACGCCTACAACTTTCAATGCACCTTACACTAGTGGGGCAATAGCAAGGACCACAACCAGGGAGCTGCCAGACAAGTTCCAACACTCTTTGCTCAAGGCCAGAGGCATAACTAGAACCTTCAGGGCCCAGATGCAAGAAACCATGAAGGGGGTACAGGGCTACATATTATGTACTACGGATCATTTAACCCATTCATATTAGCAGAGGATAATTGTAAATATATTGTTCAGTGCACTCTATATGTAGTATATAGTACATGTACATATAGAGTGCCTGCAACAATACATTTACAATGATCCAAATGGCATCATTCTCAACAGAACACCAGTATCTGCGCTTAGTATAGGGGCATTAGTGTGAGTACTCGTGAAAATGCCCAGTATTGTCACTTTGTCATCCATACTTAATAATATAATGCATTGCTGGGACATGTAGCCTCGCATAGTTGGTGCTATTCTGCATTACTGTATACTCATCATACAACAATGCAGAATACCACCAGCTATTCGGGACTACAAGTCCCAGCAATACATTATAATGAAAATCAGTAATACAGAATACCACCAGCTTCTCAGCCCCCCCCCCTTTCTCTGCGCCCCCTTCCCGGTCCAGACTTACCTGACCTGACTTCCAGCACCTTAACAGCACCTTCTTCCTTGTCTCGGCACACAGGGGGTGGGACTAGGTGGAGAGGGTCTTCTCCCACAGCAGAATGTGCTGCCCGGTGGTGCCTGCAGCACATTCTGCTGGACAAGTGACAGCCTCTCCAGCCCTGCACAGCTGCCAATACATGCTGCGGGTGGCAGATCGGCGAGAAAGGAGTGGCACTATCTCGGAGGGGCCCTCTTCTTCCTCTCTGGGCCCCCAACAGGCGGAAGAAAGATAGTGTGTGTGTGTAATTCTTATAATAAGAACACACAAGGGCGCAATAACCTTGATGGTGTATATTCTAAAGATTACCTGTCTCTATGTCAAAAAAGGGGAAAAAAGGTGGTGCACTTACATATAAATCCAGGAACTGGACGAAGGGCGGCCTTAATGGAGGATCGGGTTGACCAGTACGTATTGCTCCACGATGCCGGTGTATGGAGTATACGGCCAGAAAGTGCCCGCCAGGTGTGGAAGGTGTGGGGTGCAAGGCAGAGGAGGGATGAATAGAGAGAGGACTCAGTCTGTGTTCCTGCCGTGTGTGCGATCGGTTGGATCTTAATGGAGAGTCAGTGCAGTGCTAGATTCAATATCGCCACTTGGTCGGACTGAGCGGCTGTAGAAGGCAGAGAGGAGGCTCTGTGCATGATGGTGTCCATGCCTGTGAGTCCTGGCGGAGTCAGCAGCATATAAGTCGTCTGACAGCGGTGGTGGAAGGGTGCTGTCGGGGCGGCATGTGGCCAAGGAAAGGTGATACTGATGTTGTTACTAAGACTGGGAGACATGGCGGGCACTTTCTGGCCGTATACTCCATACACCAGCATCGTGGAGCAATACATATTGGTCAACCCGATCCTCCATTAAGGCCCCCTTCGTCCAGTTCCTGGATTTATATGTAAGTGCACCACCTTTTTCTCCCTTTTTTTACATAGAGACAGGTAGTCTTATGTTTTTGACAAATATTTAGGCATTCTCATGTTTATTTCTTTCGTTGGCATAGGTATGACAGAAAAAAGTGGAGAATGAAAAGCCAATTTTGACACATTCCACGCAAAACTCCAAAAATGGACTGGACAAAATTATTGGCACACTCAATTCATATCTGGTAGCACAGGTCTTGGAAAATAACTGAAATCAATTGCTTCCTGTAGCCATCAATTAGTTTCTTACACCTCTCTACAGGAATTTTGGAGCACTATTCTTTTGCCAATTGCTCCAGGTCTCTCAGATTGGAAGGGTTCCTTTTCCAAACTGCTGTTTTGAGATCTCTCCACAGGTGCTCTATGGGATTCAGATCTGGACTCATTGCTGGCCAGTCCAGTACTTTCCAGCGCTTTGCCTGAAACCATTTCTGGGTGCTTTTTGACGTGTGCTATGGGTCGTTGGGACCCATGACCCCTGATGGAGACCCAACTTTCTGACACTGGGCCCTACATTGCACCCCAGAATTCTTTGGTAGTCTTCAGATTTCATAATGCCATGCACACAGTCAAGACATCCAGTGCCTGAAGCAGCAAAGCAACCCCAAAACATCAGTGAAACTCCACCATGTTTGACTGTAGGGACTGTATTTTTTGGGGTGCATTTTGACGTGTGCTATGGGTCATTGGGACCCATGACCCCTGATGGAGACCCAACTTTCTGACACTGGGCCCTACATTGCACCCCAGAATTCTTTGGTAGTCTTCAGATTTCATAATGCCATGCACACAGTCAAGACATCCAGTGCCTGAAGCAGCAAAGCAACCCCAAAACATCAGTGAACCTCCACCATTTTGGACTGTAAGGACTGTATTTTGTTCTTTAAGGCCTCATTTCCTTTTCTGAAAACAGGAGAATGATGGACTTTACCAAAAAGCTGGAATTTTATTTACTCTGTCCACAGCACATTCTCCGAAAAAGATTTTGGCTTCCTCAGGTAAGTATTGGCAAACTCCAATCTGGCTTTTTTATGTTTTTTCTGTGTCAGCAGTGGGGTCCTCCTGGGTCTCCTACCATCGCGTCCCTTTTCATTCAGATGGCAACGTATAGTGCAAGCTGACAAAGTTGTACCCTGTGCCTGAAGGGTATCAGCGAGTACTTGAGGAAACATATCGCTACTCGAAAAATCTCCCTCCCATCTTCCTCCTGACACCCTCCCTAGCTGATCCTGGGCCCCAGATGGGGCAACGGATTCCGGGATTGAAGGTGAGGGTGAAGGAGGGGAGGACAGGGAGATGGCGGCACTGCGGGAGGGCGGGTGGGGGGCGCGCAGGCAGCACATACAAGCGATCGGACGGCTATAGAGCTGCCGATTGCTTTTATGTGAAGCAGCCGGTAATAGCTGCTTGCAATGGAGCATTTTTTTCTGCCTGTGCGCTAGGGGGCACGCACGAGCAGGGAAAAAAGCAGTTTATTTACGGCAACCCGCCAATGGGAGTTTGCCATCCGCCCGTTTTTTTTACAACGGGCGGACGGCAAGCAGTTAAAATCATTACATGTAGAGTCAGGAGACTAATTTTCAAAGACATGACATTTATTTTCAGTTGAGTTGGATGAGATTTGAAGATCACATCGCTACAATAAAGACACTTCTCCTTGTGTTAAAGCTTTGCCAATTGAGCCTTGTATGTTTATTTTATATTTCTGTCATTCCTGCAAAGGATGAAAGAGGAAAGGTCGGCTCTGTTGACTGGCACACAGGAATGGCCTCCCCAGTGCACTGCAGAAGCTTGTCCAATCAGCAGGCTGGATGTGTGCCCACTCCTGCTCCCCCCTCCTTCCTAGTGCTGGGGGGGAGTGTCTACATCACCAAACTGAACAGAATTATACATCTTTTGGCGAACAAGGTAGTTCTCAGACATATATATCAAATAGTGTCTTTATTTTCTTCTCTGGGGTTCTGCTTTATATATTTGGTGCTGTGGGGCCAGTACAGTTTCTGGGGAGCTGCTTGTCTTGCTGGTGGCATGAAATTACTTCAACTTCTTCCCTCAGTAAAGCTCTGTTCTGCTCTATAATTCCTCTATAGTCCTATGAATCCCTTCTACTTTATGGTCTTATCACATAAACCATGTCAATAGTAAAAGTTGCTTGTTGCCAGTAGCATCCACTGAGCCACCTGCTGCCTATTTTACAAATCAGGTTATGAAACAGGTAAAGAAATGGATTGGATGCTATAGGCGACAAGAGTGTTTATCTTTGGTAGACATTTCATGTATTAGGCCCTATGTTCCCTTCCAAGTGTAAAGAACAAGTATAGGTAGGTGTTGCCGATAGCAACTAATCTAAGGTTCAACTTTTGTCATTTACAGTGTGGGAAAATGAAAATGATTTGTTCCAATCATGTGCAAGCATACTATATTTAGTAAGGTGACCAGATTTTTAAAATTAAATTCGGTGACAATTCTTTTTTATTGGCAAATGGTAAAAAAAATATTTTATTAGCATATTTTTCTCAAATTATATATGTTGTGTATTTGGTTTACACCAAATTATGTCCCCGGGACCATAAAATAAAAAAATTTGTATACTCGCCTGAACCTCGGATCCACTGACGAGCACAGCCTCCCGTCTCCCACGCTGTCAGACGCTGCATACAGCATGTGCCAGCTACTATTTAAACTGGCGCGCGCTGTATGCAGCTTCTGACAGGCTGCGCTATTAGCATAGCGGGAACTACGCAAAATGCGCAGCTGGCTTCTCAGCTACGCTAATAGTGCATCTTCTTAGAAGCTGCATACAGCGTGTTCTTGGACTGTCCCTGGAATTGGGGGACGAATGGTCACTCTAATATTTAGGGTGTCACTGCTCTTGAATTGGCTTGTGTTGACATATCATTGGTGACATGCCTGAAGATCTGCTGTCTCCATTGTCTTTCCTAGAGTATGGACTCCATCATGGCTCAGTACAAGAGCTGACTGCAGTAGCTTTCCTCTGGGTGATGCAGCTTCATGCACAAACGCCAAGTTGATTGACAAGGTGAGGCGAAGTATCCTGGAAGCGCCCGACCTGCACGTTGCTTTCCACAATGACGTCTTCTCCTTGATCGCCAGCAGAGTCCAGGACCAGTCAGATCTCCTCTCCACCCGGAATCGTACGTCCGACATCTTCCAGACCCTGGAGCAGGCTTCCCTTCATCTTTATTTTACTGCTTGGAGAACAGAGTGTCAAACTGTAAAGGTGAGATCTCCCAAAGAGCTGTTCAAATCAGACTGGGGCCTCTGGGCAGGGGTGTCCCGAGGCGGGGTGCCAGCCGGACTGGGTACCGGGTGACATCCCGACATGACGTCATTGCACACATGGGATGTCATCTCGCAAGTCCGTGATGATGTAATGCGCCGTTACCCGTCGGTGGCCATCTTGTGAGAGGTGGAGAGGACGTTCACCTGGCGGGATAAGGAATGCCGACGGGTCCCCTCTTCTCTCTCAAGCAAATGTGGGGCTCTCAGTCCAAGACTGAGTACCCAACTTTTCAGTGGGGGTGACACCAAAATGACTGTCAGTCATTTTGGTGTCACCCCTCCAATGGTGTCACCTGGATGCCTCTGGCTCAACATATACGATACATAGTTACATAGTTACATAGTTACATAGTATTTGAGGTTGAATAAAGACATTAGTCCATCAAGTCCAACCTATTAGGATCTCATTCTAGGAGTACCTGTACCCCTGTATATTACCTGTACCCCTGTGTATTACGGTCCCTTAAGAAATCGTCCAAAAGTTTCTTGAACAATTCCAGATTCTTTGCTGAAATCACTGTCTGTGGCAGTGAGTTCCAGACCCTAACTGATCTTACTGTGAAGAACCCCCTTCGCCCCTTGTGCTGGAATTTTTTTTCCACCAATTTTAGGTGGTGGCCTCTAGTTTTTGTAATGGAGTTAATTTTAAACAGTTTATCGCTAATGTTGCTGCCACCATTGAACATTTTGTACATGGAAATCATATCCCCCCTTAATCTCCTCACCTCCAATGTGAACATGTTTAAATTTAGTAGCCTTGTCTCGTAGCTCTGGTCCTCCATACCCCTAATTAGTTTGGTTGCCCTCCGCTGGACTTTTCCCAACTCAAGGACATCTTTTCTTAGTACTGGTGACTGGACCGCGTACTCCAGATGAGGTCGAACCAATGATCTATAAAGTGGCAAAATTATAGACTTGTCCCTGCAATACATCCCCTTTTTAATACAGGACAAGACCCTGCTAGCTTTGTTTACAGCAGCCTGGCACTGCAAACTACCTTTCAGTTTGTGGTCTACAATGACCCCCAAATCCTTCTCCATTTCTGACTTCCCTAGCGGCATACCCATAATTGTATAACCCATTTGTTTATTTTTAATTCCAAAGTGCATTACTTGGAATTACATTACTTGGAAGTGCATTACTTGGCATTACAATGTGACTGTACAATCCAACATTAGATTTACCAAAACTATGTAGTGTGTCAGAGGTAGAAAACTCCTGCCCTCCAACTGTGCTTCAACTACAAATCCCATCATGCCTCTGGGAGTCATACCTGCAACTGTGAGTATTGCAATGCCTCATGTAACTTGTAGTTCCATAATAGCTGGAGTGGCCCTCCCCTCTAATATGAGGACCTACCTAATGTATTCAATCAAATTAGATCCAATCCAGCGGAGCCTTGCTCTTAGTAGTTGTCAGATCTAAAAGAGAGTGTTAGCGCGGGGTGTGCAGTGTTAGCGCGGGGTGTGCAGTGTTAGCGCGGGGTGTGCAGTGTTAGCGCGGGGTGTGCAGTGTTAGCGCGGGGTGTGCAGTGTTAGCGCGGGGTGTGCAGTGTTAGCGCGGGGTGTGCAGTGTTAGCGCGGGGTGTGCAGTGTTAGCGCGGGGTGTGCAGTGTTAGCGCGGGATGTGGCCCACTTGGGGAATTCAGTCAAAGTGGGGAGCAAACACGTTATGCTAGCAGGGACTGTATGCTAAGAAGGCTAGTACACACGTCATCTCACCCCCCGTATGGGGACAGGTAAACCAGAGTGCGGGAGAAAGCCATATGGTATGAGGCATAGCGATTACATGGCCAATAAACCAAGACACAGAAAAATCTCCAACCTTGCAACATTAAAACTTGGCATGGAAGAGTCCGGGGAACAGATTACCAGCATGGTCAGCAGAAGAAAAATAAAGCCAGTGGTAGAGAACTATAAAAGAGGTGTAATGACCAGAGGCGGCTCTAGAGTTTGCGAGGACTTAGGCGAAACCTAAACATGAGGCCCCACTCAGGCCTGTGGGGTCTCCCCAGGGCTCTGTGGGGTCTCACCACCCTGGTAAGACCTCTCAGAGCACTGGTGAGACCCCACAGTGTCTGATCTCACCAGGGCGAGATGGGGGGTCTCACCAGCACCAGGGCTCCGCAGGGTCTCACCACAGGATCTTGCCTAGGCTCCGTAGGGTTTCGTGTGGGCTATGTGGGGTCTTACCACCCTAGTAAGACCCCTCAGAGCGCTGGTGAGACCCCACAGTGTCTGATCTCACCAGGGTGAGATGGGGGTCTCACCAGCACCAGGGCTCCGTAGGGTCTCACCAGGGCTCTGTGGGATCTCAGCATGGCTATGTGCGGTCTCACAAGCCTGGTTAGACCCCTCAGGGCCCTGGTTAAACCAGGGCTCTGAGGGAGCCTCACCAGTGTAGCAGGGCTCTGAGGGGGCCTCACCAGGGCACTGTGGGTTCTAACCAGCCTTGGTAGACCCACAAGGAGAGAGTTAAACCAAGGCTCTGTAGGGTCTCACCAGAGCTCCATGGGGTCTCGCCAGCACCAGGGCTCCAAGGTGTCTCACCAGGCCTCCAAGGTGTCTCACCATGGCTATGTGGGGGTCTCACCAGCCTGGTTAGACCCCTCAGAGCCCTGGTTAAACCAGGGCTCTGTAGAATTTCACTAGGTGTCTCACCAGGGTAGCAGGCCCCTGTGGGGTCTCACCAGCCTTGTTATTCCCCACAGGGCCTTGGGGAGATCCCACAGAGCCCTGGTTAAACTAGGGCTCTCACCTGCTCTCCAGGCTGCCTCTCCATTACTGTGCTGGCCGTGTCTTCTTGCAGGCGGGAGCTGGCAGGACGATGTCTCCGTCGGCTTGTGAAGTTAAACTCCGCCCTCCCAGGAGCGTGGCCTTTCTCATTGGCTGGTGGGCGGAGCTCCGTCCAGAAGACCAAGCCGATGGTCCGCGCAACGATCAAGGATCAACATCTGAACATTGGACTGTCTGGATTCCTTTACTGATCAGGTTCATTGTGCTGTTGAGGTCCTGAGGACACCTCCCCAGACCAAGAGGCTGGCACCGTTCAGCACTGTCTAATGTAGTGGAAATCTACCAATTGGAAGATCACCAAGCTAGCACTATCCTCCCCTAGCTAATGATGTATGGGGCAGTTAGAGAAAGAGCTCACTTTTCCCCATGCTGTCAGAATGCTCAGTTGTAGTAGTCTGGAATAGGACCACCTTGAGGGAAGTTGCCATCAGAACCAAGACCCTTAGAGAAGCTCACAAGGAGTTTGTGGGTCATAGGCTCCCGGCAATTGCATGAAGACTCTGGACCCAACATACTATTTATACGACACCTCAACTCAGACCTGATTCTCAGGTGTCATAACACAATAGCAGTCAGTAACAGGTGGAATCCCTGTGATGTCATGGCTTGCTCCACCCATCTATTTACAGTCTGGCCAGATATGGCATTTTGCAGCAAGCCTTCGAGTTTGGACTGGTGATCTTGTGGCAGGACTTGTTGCCAGGTGTCGTGCAGTGCGATTGACCCTGGATTACATGAGCCATTTTTTTCTGAAAGTGGTGTTCTACATTTTGTTTTATCCTTTCAGTGGTTAAGTACCCTTTATTAGTTTACAAAGGGGCAGTGTCTGGGTGCCATCCCAATGCAAATAACCCCCGGGGGGGGTTGTAGAGGCCCTTGGGCACACTTTGTAAAATGTCACTTTGCCACAACATAAATTTGCATATACCACCACTCACTAATCTCAGCTGAAATTAGTTATTCGAAATTCAGATTTGTTTGCATTTGTTATTTCAGTCATTTGGAGGGTCTGATATACCCAAACAAATCTTTCCCAAAATGAATTGCACATGTCTAGCCCAAAGTATCGAGGGCCTGAAGTGACATTACAGGTTGGTCCCTGAAGTGGTTTGGTTGGGTTGCCACCCCCCTATGTGTAAGCTGGGAGGTAGCTGCTGTGGCCAAGCCAGATATTGATAAGTAGAAGGAAAAAAAAAAAAAAGGCATCTGCATCATGTTTTCATTGAGTCTCATCACCTGGCAGTGGCTGATAACTGGGGGTATTTTAGGAGGGTCCTCAAAGCTCAAGCCAGCATACAGTTGCCTCATAGCTATTAACCAGTTGTCTGAATGGTCCTGAACTATTTCTTTAGTCTTGGCGCATGTGCTAAAGCGTCACTATGCAAAGGGGGACCTCCTTGCAAAGCGAACAGCCTGCCTTTAAATATCACTGGCTATGATGCAGGGTCATTGTGCTATAGACAGGGAATTAATTATCTTAGACAGTCACATTGTCATAGGTTATAGAAATGGTTCTACTTCCAGAAATAGTCAGTGTTATTGACAGGTCATAGGCAGAGTCCATGCCAGAGCCAGTGTTTTAGGCAGATTCACAGGCAGTGCCAGCCAAGTCATAAAATGGTCTTAAGTAGTGTCAGTCCTATGCAGAGTCAAAAGTGTCAGGCAGTCATAACCACTGTCATGGGGCAGAGTCAAAAGCAGAGCTGCAAGCACCCCAACCATTAAAATGTTCACACAGAGGCCATTCTAGATTATAATGTCAACATTTATTTAAAATTATGTACATACAAATTAAAAGCCATAAAGAATAAGGAACAATTAAAACCCATGTCAACAGTTCACCATCTGGGGCAGGTCAAGTGCAAAATCATCAAGGGCTGCCAGGAAAGATGCAAGTGCGCTTGAAATATCTGGGGGGAAAATAAAGTTTATTTTGATACAAAGTTCAGAGCAAGAGCATTACCACCAGGAGGAGATTAGATAAAAGTAGAACTGTACTTAGTACAAATGGTCATCCACAGCCTTTAACCACCCCTCGGTGCTTCTGACCCCATCTAACTTACCTTGGCTAGTTTAGGGATCTTCACTGCTGCCCTGCAGACAACCTCAGATACAGTATATATTGCCAAACATATTGGGATACCCCTCCAAATCATTGGATTCAGGTGTTCCAATCACCTCCATGGCCACAGCTGTATAAAAGCAAGCACCTAGGCATGCAGACTGCTTCTACAAAAACACATTCAATGGGTCGCTCAGTGAATTCAAGCATGGTACCATGTTAGGTTGCCACCTGTGCATCAAGTCCATCTGCAAAATTTCCTTGCTACTAAATATTCCACGGTCAACTGTTAGTGGTATTATAACAAAGTGGAAGCAACTGCGAATAGCAACTCAGCCACAAAGTGGTAGGCCATGTAAAATGACCAAGAGCGGTCAGCGCATGCTGAAGCACAGTGTGCAGAAGTTGCCAACTGTCTGCAGAGTCCATAGATACAGACCTCCAAACCTCATGTGGCCTTCAGATTGGCACGACAGTGCGTAGAGCTTCCTGGAATGTCTTTCCATGACTGAGCAGCTGCATCCAAGCCTTACATTACCAAGTGCAATGACCTTAGTTCTAGTGAAGGGAACTGTTAAGGAAGGGACCAGCATACCAAGACATTTTGTACAAATGTAATGCTCCCAACTTTGTGGGAACTGTTTGGGGATGGCCCCTTCCTGTTGGAACATTACTGCACAAAGTCCTGACCTCAACCCGATAGAACACTTTTGGGATTAGAGAAGAAACTGCGAGCCAGGCCTTCTTGCCCAATATCAGTACCTGACCTCACAAATGTGCTTCTGGAAGAATGGTCAAACATTCCCATAGACACTCCTAAACCTTGTGGACAGCCTTCCCAGAAGAGTTGAAGCTATTATCGCTGCCAAGGGTGGGCCAACTCAATATTGAACCCTACGGACGTGTCTGTCTCCGTAAAGGCAGACGTCCCAATACTTTTTGCAATAGTGTATATGCAATGTTAAGTCTTGGACGTGCAAGTTGACCATGCGTGAGTATATACCTACTAAAAGACGAGTTTTTTTTATCATAAAAAAAAACCCACTTAGGCTGAAGCCCACTTTCAAATACCTGGCTGTATGGCGTGGAAAACCATGAACATTATGACTCTGCACTGTAAACTGTGGAGACTTAAACCGTGCGATTGGTAATTTAGCCAAGAGCAAGGCTAGTTGCATCACTTGACTAGAAGTCTAGCCAATTGTTAGCTTGACATGTTCTGAACTAGAACACTCCTGATGTGCATTTCTAGTTCCCTTATGCAAAGCTGGTCACAGGACATTGAGCACGAGTATGAAGTCCTATTACGGTTAGAAACCAACCTGACTCCCAGCTAATGACTGGAATATCCATTGGAGCTGGCTCATGGGCCAACCAAGCATCAACCTTTGAAGCTTTGTGTTCATGCACAATAAGGGGAACTCCAGAAAGGTCAAGGTGGCTCAGCTTGTGCTCTTCTGGGACATCAAAGGTTTCAAAATCTAGGAATTAAAAATACAAGATATGACTGCTATACCAAGAACCTCCTGTTACTCATTACTGAGCAAGGCAGGATTTGCAAAATTACTTAAATCACACACCATCTAGCTTCCCTAGACAAAAGACAATCACACCACAGTAAGTCATCCGTCAGTCCCAGTCTGTCCAGCCCAACTCAAAGCCAAAGGTAGAACTTCAAACAAGTTACACCACAAGCTTTAGAAAAACCCATCAAGGGGTAAACCTAAAAAGTGAACATAAAATTAACAAACACTTGCCTGCAGGATTGTAAGGGAGACACTTCTCAATCTCAGGATAGCTCTGTTTTCTAGTCTTAATGCAGACTTTAGAAATCTGAAATTGATCAAGAATAACCGTTTAGCATGCAGAGTATTTTTTATTATGTCATTTACACATTTGACTGATCCTAACCCCAAGCTACCAGCTCCCACCAGACAGGCTTTGTCAGCAGTCACATGATCAGGATCCTAACTTCCAGTTGTAAACTGTGACCTGTTGGGCAGCAGTCCAGTGTTTCAAAACCACCCACCTTGCTGCTACATATGTGTATGGCTGTGGGAAGGTTGTTAAATACAACTAAACCCCCAACAAAAGTTATATTGCAGCTTACCAATGCTTAAATGTAGTGGTATTTACCCTGGGTTTTCCTTTCTCCCCTTAGTAATCCTGCAAATTACATACTTCCTGTCCATTTGCCTGCACTTCTATTTTGTACATATGACCATGTTAGTCACACAGGCTGGACTTCAAACATGTGCCTTGTTTATCTAAAAAAACAAGCTGGTTTCATGGGACCAGGTTCACACAAAAAAAATGTCCGTGCTTTTATTTCAGCTCACAGGAAGGGACAATTACACATTTCTGCCAAGAATAGTTATTTTCTCACCATTTTATCTTACTGAAAGTGTTCTTAGATATGGTGGCTGCATTTAGTTTCATGTTTCAGACCAAGGACTGGTAGCCTGCAATATATTACATTCTTGTTGGTTTAGCTATGCTCCAATACCCAACTTTTGCAGGTCTGGCCCTTGGAAAGTGAAGTTACACTTTTGCAGTCAAATTTTGAAAAAACTAAACAAAAACCCCCCCATACACTCCACTAGGTTTATGTTCCTATTCACAGCATATGTAGAGATCCCAAAATTACTACCTTTTAGGTGCATCTGTATGAGGCCTTTGCAAACCTCAATTTCCAAGTGACAGGCAACTGACTGTCCCCATAGAAAAGGACAGGGACAGACAGCTTTCCCTTATTAAAAGGAGAATTATGGAGCAAGTGAAAAACTCATCCCCAATTCAGGCCAACCTGTTACAAAGATGCTGTCACAGGTTGGTTCTATTGATCGGGAAGTCAGCAAACACTGCCAATTGCTGGCTTCCCCGATTATCTCCCTGCAGAGAGCGGTGACTGACTGTCACTGCAGGGATTCCCACCCCCCTCCATTTCTCTAGCACTGACTGGGGGAATGGATGGGGAGAGGCAGGCACAACTGGCTCTGCTGTCAGCCACTGGGGTGGAACTTTACAGTATTTTTAGGATACGTCCTGGCTGCTGCACTCAGCATATACCTGGCAATATGCCCCTCTATATTGTGTTTTGGGTCACCGGAGGACACATTACATGCTCTCCCATGACCCTGAAGAGAGTGATGGGCAAAAAAGGTTGCCCCATAGTTCTTTAACCACTTGCCGTCCGCCCATGGTAAAAAAAACACAAAACGGACGGACGGCACTGCAGCATTGGTGGGTTGCCGTCTGACGGCATTTTTTTTCTGCTCACACGCTCCCTAGCAGGCACGCACGGGCAGAAGACCAGACCAATGCAAACACCCGTTACCGGGTGTTTCACATAGACGATCGGCGGCTCCATAGCCTGCGGATCGTCTATATGTGCTCGTTTTTACGCCCATCCGCATTCACCTGTCAGTCATCTGGCTGCTATAGCCAGAGAAAAGAAGTAGATCTCTCTTTTGGGGTCCACAGGTGAAATTAGGGGTTCTAGGGACCCCTAATGTCTCCATAAAGAGGACCTGTCAGTGTGCCTTTATTATATAGGGGGATTGTTATCCCCCTATATAATAGCAATAACAATAAGTGCTAAAAATAAATAAAAACCCCAAAATGTTTAACTCCCCCACGTTTACGCAGATATAAACATAAATACGCGTCCGGTGCACCAGCGCGCAAAAACGAAAATTGCGCTACACACGTTATATATTGCCGCGAACGTCGCAGTGAGAGCAGTCATTTTAGGGCCATCAATCACTGATAACACTAAACTAATGAGCGGTAAAAGCTTTTAAAGCTTTTTACCCGACGTGACCCGTCTTATATTTTACCAAAAAATTGGGTAATAATAAATGTTCTCAATATAGGGGGAATAGTTTTTTTACATTTCGGTAATTTTTCCTTATAGTAAAAAATAAAACCCCAGTGCTGATTAAATGCCACCAAAAGAAAGCTCTATCTGTCCCTAAAAATTTTTTATAAAATTAATTTCAGTACAGCGTTGCATGACGGAATAAATGTCAGTCAAAGTACCGCAGCGCTGAATACTGAAAAATGGCCTGGATGGGAAGGGGTTTTAACACCGCGGGATGTCAACTGGTTAACATACAATTTTTTAACCTGTTCACATCTAGTTTATAACCAATGAGATCTTGCAGCACAGTACAGACAGGGACAATTAGGTTGACAGTAGCCTCAGTCTCCCCTATATTGTAGAGCAAAATATAGTACAGAGTACAACTTTTCAGAATAGAACATGTATTGCGCAAGCTACAATTTAAAACATTTAGGGCCTGTTCTCAAGCTTGTGCATTAAATTGCATCATTCTGTGTGATTAATGCATGGTTCTGCACAATGCAGCTACTGTGCATCAACAGTGCGGGAGGCATGTTACCATTTATTTGAAAGGCAGCCCAAATGCACCTCTCACCTGCAATGTATAGTACTGCAATACTGTGCATTGTAGTGTAGTTAAAATGTAGGAGTACATGCAGTGCCACATGTTGAGGCACATTTGGTCGCATTGTGGGTGGGAGAGGAGTTCAAGACTAACGGCACATTTTGGTTATGCCTAAACTTTCAACTCACAAATTGGCCACCCACTATTCCTCAGTCATTTAGGAACATTTCCAGGAAAATACTTAGAAAGTGTGGGAAAGGTTATAGACTTGCCATGGTTGTTGATCCCAGTTTGGAGATCTGCCCACACTGTTGGTGTCAGACTGGAAATCTAAGGGCAAACAAGCCTTAAGCTGGCTATACACCTATTGATTTTTTTTTTTCTATCAGCCTATGTCAGATGAAAATTGTGCAACAGATTACTCCATCTACAATTAACTGGATGGAGGAATCGCCCACTGGGCCAAGCTTCAGTATCATGCTAGTCAGCCCTGCTGGCTCTCAATACCTGAGCAATGCCTGCATCCAATCAGATTGTTCAGGTAATGTAACAGCCAGTGGGATCGACCAGCAAGATACTGAAGCTTGGCCCAGCACAAGATTCCTCCATCCACACAGTTTATTTTAGATGGAGGAATCTGTTGCACTTTCTATCTGACCATAGGCCGATAGCAGGAAAACAAAAAAAACCTATGGAAAATCTATGGGCATATGGCAAGCTTTACAATGGCTCCAGTACATTTTGGCTCAATAGGACTGGTCCAGCGATTCACAGGACAATAGTACCTGCTTGGTAACTGGTGCAGATGTCTTCAGTTTAAGGGCACCTTTCTGGAATGGAGCAGCTGTTTGGGCAACTTGCTTGTTGATATTTCCCAGAGCTTTTCTTGGCTTCACCACAGTTCCAGAGCTGCCAAACACTTTTCCTAGATTACTTTTGAAAAGGTGTTTTCCTTTACGAGGGTGGGGGATGAAACAAAAAAAAAAGTTAAACAAAATCTGCACTTGACCTTCTGCTACAGATTACTAAAGGGACTGTTAAGCAGGGGCAGGCAATCTTCAGCTAGAGCCGAGTGTGACACTGTGGCAGGCATTTCACCGAGCTCCAGGCAACCAGTGATGTCAGTGAGCTGGGTGGGACCGACAGCACGGCTCTAACACCCATCCCACAAAGCATCAGCACCCCACCCAAAGCCCCCACAGCCTCGGGTGGCATATAAGGCAGGGTCTGTTATTACTAGGGATGCACTGATACCAGTATCGGTGCCAATACCAAGTATTTGGGGTGGGGTTACTTGTACAAATACCTTTCCCGATACCGGAACTTCTGGTCTGAGGGAGATTTTCTCTGACCGGCAGTGCTGTAGGGGAACATGGAGCCAGCTTCCTGGCCAATCAGCATGAAGCCGATGGAATCGGTTATAAATGCTCACTGGCCTCCGCTCGATGCTGATTTGCTGGGAAGCCAGTTTCCCCTCACAATCGAGCCAGTGACGACACAAATTACTTGGTAGCAAGCATCACACATAAGCAAACAGAGCAGGTGCTGTTTCCTTCAATAAATGGAGTACAAAGACGTCCCCATTTTCTTTTCCATTCATTAACAGACATGTCAGGTACACAATGAGCATACCCGATTTCTCTTTGCTTCCCCAATATTCTGGCAGTGGCCATGCAGGGCAGATTACTAGCTCTTACTTCCTTGCACATGTGACAATGCACATCATCTCAGGGGAGGAAAATACCTTTCTTTGAGATCTCATGAGATTACAAATGAGATTTCCCAGCAATTATCTGCTGACAAGCAATCCCAGTGTGCATTACTTTGACAATCCGAAGTCATAGGCCATCAGACTACTCACCAGAGTTAGCTTGTTCAAGATCCTTGAACAGGGTGGTAGAAGCAAAGTCTCCATTTTCTTGGTCGACAAATATCACAGTTGCCATGCTGCACTTTATTTAGAACTGTGATGTAATTGCAAGAAGTTAGGACTGGTTTCACAAGCATAGTTTTCATAAAAATTAACAGAATCTAAAATCCTCCTTTTCACAGAACATTCCATGCCAACCTGGCTGCACAAGCAATTCTCATACTACCTTACAGGAACCATGTGGTGCCATTCAATTTTCTGCAAACCTGGAAGGCCTGTGCACTGAATTGTGTTCACCAACTGCTGTCATTACATTTAAAAAGCACATTTCCACTTTTGCAGACACATTTGAGAAAACCCTCACCATGATTAAGTGTTCCTAGTCACACATCACATGTAAAACAAAAGTTGTAAAAAACATTTTGTACCTTTTAGCCCTCGTTCACACCTGAACTTTTTGTAGCGCATTCTACGCTCGACGAAAGCTCTAAAAAACGCTCAAAAATATAAATCCCACTGTATTCAATGGTCTCGTTCCCACCTTGGCATATTTTCGCCTGTCCCTAATGCGCTACAAAACGGCCTACGTCTGAAAAGGTACATGTACTACTTTGGGCCGTTTTGTTGCGTGTTTCCATTGGGATACAGACAAGTAGCCTTCGGAAACGCGCAACTTTTTTACAGCGAATCGCGGAAAAACGCGCAACAGACGCGCATATGCAATACGCCTAGGTGTGAAGGAGACCTTAGATGCATCTATAGTAAGCTTTTGCAAGCTCCTCCAAGTTAACTATTCAAATGAACACATTGCAGCCTACAGAGCATTGGATCACAGGTGCAATGCTTTAGCTACTGCAGACTCCCTCCCAAGTCCCTGTCTGTTCTGAGGTATGGACTTTCAGCTAAGTGACAGGAAATATGGAGTACAAGCATGGTGACATAACCACACTTGTACTCCATGAAGACTACAAGTCCCTCTGCTGCCGTGTCCCTCCATTCACAGATCCTGTGACCAGGTTTCATATTACCCCCCTAAAAATGGGTGAAACTTGGTTGCAAAGCACTTACCCTTTAACCCTTTGTTAGGGCAAGGTTGAGCTATGCTAACATTAACCTGCCCAGCCTCCCTCACCAGAAAAAAATACAAGCATGGTGACATAACCACACTTGTACTCCATGAAGACTACAAGTCCCTCTGCTGCCGTGTCCCTCCATTCACAGATCCTGTGACCAGGTTTCATATTACCCCCCTAAAAATGGGTGAAACTTGGTTGCAAAGCACTTACCCTTTAACCCTTTGTTAGGGCAAGGTTGAGCTATGCTAACATTAACCTGCCCAGCCTCCATCAAAAAAAAAAAGGGAGCTTTCCTTTTAGTAAAACCTAACTTGCATACCGTGTTTCCCCGAAAATAAGACTGTCTTATATTTTTTTTTTTCCACGAAAAAAAAAAAAAGACACTAGGTCTTATTTTCGGGGGATGTCTTATTTGTATCTGGCTGCAGCTGTCCGCTCGTGCGTGCGGGTGGCCGTGCGGGAAGGAGCTGCGGCAGCTCTCAGCATCATTGTCGTCCAGTGAGCAAGACAGGTGGGCGTGCGGGGAGGCGTGCCTGGCGGGCGGGATTGAGGGAGCTGCGGCCGCTCTCTGCTCCAATGCCGTCCATGGAGCCAGAAAGGTGGGCGTGCTGGCGGGCGGGAGCTGCAGCCGTGACATGTAAAAAGTAATTATACGGTGCAGTTACCCCGGAAGTAAGATCGGGGTAGGTCTTATATTACAGAAATCCCTGAAGATAGTGCTAGGTCTTACTTTCGGGGAAACACAGTATTTCATGCTATACACTATGTGAATGGGAACAGATCACAGGTAAAGGTGGTGTTATCCCAATCAGGCTGCAAAGTGGAAATTCACTGGTGGGAGGGAGGTTTATCAAAACTGTATTAGACAGAATCTGGAGCAGTTTCCCATGGCAATCACTTTCTCTCTTCAGGTAAACTTTAAAAATGAAAGCTAGATGGGTTACCATGGACAACTGGGCTCCAAATTTGAAAAATTGTCTTTTAAATTTACTTAGTCTTCACCAGCTACACAACACATCTCAAGAGACAGATTATCTGATCTTGCACAGACAGCACAGGTCTCTGATAGGGACCAACAGCATGTCCCCACACAGACCACAGACCTGGCATGGGTCTCTGCCAGGATAAACAGCAGTTTGCACATGTGCAGCAGATCCATAGCATGTACAGACATGCTATCTCTGGCAGGTTCATGGTGCCCAGCTGGAATCCATGTCCACACATGCCAGAATGTTTTGATGGCAGCATAGGACATGGCATGCAGAAATCACCAGAGGATAATACTGGATTCACTGGGCAAGCAAGTATACTATCTGAGCTCAACCCAGTACACAACAAATAAGAGGGGGGTTAAAAGCAATTTAACTTGGGGGGGGGGAGGGGAGAGGTGGGTTGAGTGTCTTTAACCTGTACCAGGTACAGACCCCCTCCTTCATGCAAAGGCAGCCACCACCAGCCAGGTCTGGGCCTCTTTCCCCCTCACCTCACTCACTGCTCCAGGGACAAGACCCAATCACAAAACTTACCACAAACACCCACTGTGGACCCATGTAACCCAACCACCATCCTCCTCCACCTTACCTAGGAAGCCTTCACAACTCTCTTCTATTCAATATACACCTGCTAAACCTCCAGTACTTAAATCAAAGGCTGCTTGCTTATTGGCTGCAAGGCGAGGCTGCTATTCTTTCATTGGCCATATCCTCCAGTGGCAGTTTGTTTTTATTGGGTAAGAATTAAGTGCATCTTGGCCGCACCTGCTGCAGCATACATAGATTGAGACGCTAAAACACCAGCACATGGACGGGGATCTTCTCTGAAATATCATTTTATTTTAGTTTGGCATAAAAACACCAAAACGTTTCATCCCAAACACTGGGCCTTAGTCATATCCACACATAAAGTCTTATACACTCCCAACCTCCAAAATGGTAGGCGTAGGAGTAATCCCCTCAAACAAAGTGAACCCATGCAGCACAGAAAATGCTTCACAAGATCAAAATAAAATATAAACCCGCTAATGCTGATCCCCAGACTAGTCGGAGAGCAGCGGTTGGAAAACAGGGTTAAAATTTAGGGCGCTTGGATGTGTTAATTAACGCGTACCAAGCGCATAGACACCCGAAATCCACAAATGTAAATGGATGTAGTTCCCACCATTCTGCAATGCAAAAAAAAATGTCACTGCAGCACAAACGCATGTAGAAACATGCGAACGCATATAAAGACATTCATGCTTTCTTTTTTTCTCTCTCCTTTTTCTCTTTCCTTTCCATGAATTTACTGGGCCATTCACACCCAATGAGCCTGGATGTGTCAATAAATGCACACCAAACACGTCAATTAAAATTCATTGATTTTGGGTGTCTATGCATTTGGCATGCTTTAATTACCACATCCAAGCACACTGGGTGTGAATGGACCTGAAACATTTAACCCTTTGTTTTCCAATTGCTGCTCTCCAACTAGTCTGTGGACCTGCATTTTCAGGTTTATAGTTTTGATCTTGTAAAGCATTTTATGTGCTGCATGGGTTAATTTTGTTTGAGGTAATTACTCCTACACCTACCATTTTGGAGGTTGGGAGTATATAAGACTTTATGTGTGGATGTGTATATTAGCTATGACTTAAGCTGGCCATACACCTATAGATTATCTGCAGATTTTCTACGGTCAGATGGAAAGAGTGCAACAGATTCCTCCATCTACGCTAACCTGTGTGGATGGAGGAATTTCACACTGGGCCAAGCTTCAGTATCTTGCTAGCTGCCCTACTGGCTGTCATAATACCTGAACAATCTGATTGGATGCAGGCATTGTTCAGGTGTTTTGAGAGCCAGCGGGGCCAACTTGCAAGACACTGAAGCTTGGCCCAGCGGGAGATTCCTCCACCCACACTGTTTAGTGTAGATGGAGGAATCTGTTGCACTCTTTCCATCTGACCGTAGAAAATCTGCAGATAATCTATAGGTGTATGGCCAGCTTTAGGAATCTCCTTCCCCAATGCCTTTGGCCCCATTCACACCTATGCGTATTGTAATATGCGCGTCTGTCGCACGACCGTCACGCGTTTTTTTTACCGCGATTCGCGGTAAAAAAGTCGGGCGACCGTCGCACGATTCCAAAGGCTACTTGGCAGTATACAAATGGAAAACGCCCTACAAAACGGACCAATACGCAGCAAAAAATGCTCCGGGACCTTTTCATGCGTGGGCCGTTTTGTAGTGCGTTCGGGACGGGCGGAAATACGGACAGGTGGGAACAATACCATTGACTACAATGCTATTTATTTTTTTGACCGTTTTGTAGAGCGTTCATCGAGCGTAGGACGCGCTACAAAAAGGTCAGGTGTGAATGGGGCCTTTGTGATGGAGCTAGGGCCTGGTGACTATACTAGGTATTCTTAGCTCCTGGCAGCCAATCTGATTAGTGGGAATGCAAAAGATGGTGAATCTGTTACTTTGCGTTGCAAGGATACTAACGTATCATGACACCTCTACCCTGTTTTTAACCACTTATACATAAACTGTATGCCATCCATTTTAGAACCATGCTTCATGTGTGTTTTTGCACAATAAATATTTATGTGTAGAACGGTTTATACGGTTTATAGTGCTGAAACCACTGTTTTTGGGGTGTGCAGGCTTAAAATGTTTTTCAATTCCGTTTAATAGCAATTTTTGCTTCTCATTCAAACTTAAAGCTATGGTCCCTGAGCAGGCGTATCTTGGTCCCCTGATGTCTCAATAAAGAGGACCTGTCACCAGGGGAAAATGAGACTGAAGACTTTCTGTCCTCGCTTTCTTTTCCATAAAACTCCCATTGGAGAAGACCTCTAACCTGTATTTTATAACCCAGTGACAGCAATTAGGAAAAAAATTAAGTAAAAAGAAAAGTTAAAAAGCTTACAAAATACTAACACCCTCACCACCCATACACTCACAATGTTTGCACTGTGTTGTGGTGCATTATTGCACATGCCTTAGGCGCATTACGTAAGTCAATTCATTTTTAATGGGCTGCCAACACAACCCAACTCAGCCAACATTTACAGGGTCCACTTACAGTCATGGCCAAAAATATTGGCACCCCTGCATTCCTGTCAGATAAAGCACCACTTTGCACAGAACATTGTTGCAATTACAAATATTTAGGCATTCTCATGTTTATTTCTTTCGTTTGCATTGGTATGACACAAAAAAGTGGAGAATGAAAAGCCAATTCTGACACATTCCACGCAAAACTCCAAAAATGGACTGGACAAAATTATTGTCACACTCAATTCATGTTTGGTAGCACAGCTCTTTAAAGGCCTAATTTCCTTTTCTGAAAACAGGAGAATGATGGGCTTTACTAAAAAGCTGTAATTTTATTTTCTCTGTCCACAGCACATTCTCCCAAAAAGATTTTGGCTTCCTCAGGTAAGTATTGGTAAACTCCAATCTGGCTTTTTTATGTTTTTTCTGTGTCAGCAGTGGGGTCCTCCTGGGTCTCCTACCATCGCGTCCCTTTTCATTCAGATGGCAACGTATAGTGCAAGCTTACACAGTTGTACTATGTGCCTGAAGGTCAGCTTGCATTTGTCTGGAAGTCGATAGATGGTCTTTATCCACCATTAGAACAATCCTTTGTTGCGATCTTTGATGAATTGTTCTCTTTCGTCCACGTCCAGGGAGATTAGCTACAGTGCCATGGGCTGTAAATTCTTGACACTATTGCGCACAGTGGACACAGGAGATGGACTTGTAACCTTGAGATTGTCCATACTTTTCCGCAAAAACTTGGAATGCAATTATTTCTTGCAATTTGGAGAAGGTGCCAATCATTTTGTCCAGTCCATTTTTGGAGTTTTGTGAGTTTTGTGAATTTGGAATATGCCAGATTTGGCTTTTTTTCCTCTACTTTTTTGCATCATACCAATACAAACAAAAAAACATGAGAATGCCTATACATTTGTAATTTCAACCATTTTCTGCGTGAAGTGGTGCATTATCTGACAGAAATGCAGGGGAGCCAATATTTTTGCCCATGACTGTATAACCTGGCACTTGCCTTGACTCTGCCCATCATAGTTTCTATGACTTTGCCTATGACACTGGGGTTGATTTCCTAAAGGCAATTGGGCTGATCACTAATTTGCAAGGGAATTTGCACAGGATGTTTCCTGCTGTATATGAGTTCAAGCTCTGTGACTTCCATCATCGAATCATGTTCATAAAATTCATCTTACTAGTACCATCTTAGCATTTCTTGGAGTACAGTACAGGGCACAGATAGATTCAGAGCCTGGGTAATATGCAAGTAGTGTCAGGTGATTGGACAATGGCCAATGCTGTGAAGTCCCACATAACACCTCCCTCTCCAGGAAAAACTTTTTTTTTTAACATAAAGACGATTTTTACTGACCACCTGGAGCCCGCACTGACCACCTAAGAGCCTGTACTGATCACCTGGAGCCCGCACTGACCGATGGGGCCACACATTGCTTGAATTTCAGCAGGGTTTGGCCGAAATGTGACCAGTGCATGGCCAGCTTAAGGTGCGAATTCCCTTCACTTTGGGAAGCACTCCTCTTCCTACATGTCTCTAGGAGACAGGGCAGTTCTCAACCTCCTTGCACTGTCCTTGCACAGCACTGTGTGTATGCAGGCAAGGCTGCGAGACAAATAGCATCCTTTTTGGTATGGTCCATGTGTAGGGATGCACCTATAGCAATACCAGTACACGTACTCGTGAAAATGCCCCGATACTATACACCAATACCAGCGCTTTAACATTTTTAGACTAAAGAGGCTGCCAGAAGTTCTGCGCTTGCTAGGGAACCCAGCAGCCTTCCTGTGAACATCTCCTCCTTCCTGGGGAAACCTGTTACCCGCACGCGCCCATGAGACCCTGCAGAGCCGTTCTGAGACCCAGCCCACCTAGGACCCCACACAGCCCACTTGATACTCTGGACAGCCGTTCTGAGACCCTGCATAGCCCACGTAAGACCCCGCACAGCCCTTCTGAGATCCCACACAGCCGCCCTGAGACCCTGCACAACTCTCCTGAGACCCTGGAGACATCAGGCCGCCACCTCAGATCAACACAAAGTATTAAGCTTCATATTATTCTGCATTTCTGAAAAATGTATTGCTGCGATTTGTAGTCCTCTGTATCTGATGATATGCTGCATTTCTATATAATGTATTGCTGAGATTTGTAGTCCTCTATAGCTGGGGGTTTTCTGCATTGCAGTATAATGTATTGCTGAGATTTGTAGTCCTCTATAGCTGGGGGTTTTCTGCATTGCAGTATAATGTATTGCTGAGATTTGTAGTCCCTCTACAGCTTGGAGTCAGTGGCAGAACCACCAGGGTCACAGCAGTTGCAACTGCATCCGGGTCCTGGCGCTCCACCACTGTCCTAAAATCATCAGTCTGTATTGTTTTCAAAAAACTGTCACATGATACTAAAAAAGGTATCAGTAATTGGTATCAGCGAGTACTTGAGGAAACATATTGCTACTAGTAAAATCTCCCTCCTATCTTCCTCCTGACACCCTCCCTAGCTGATCCCGGGCACCAGATGGGGCAACGGATCCCGGGGTTGAAGGTGAGGGTGAAGGAGGGGGGGACAGCGAGATGGCGGCACTGCTGGAGGGGGGGCGCGCAGGCAGCACATACAAGCGATCGGACGGCTATAGAGCTGCCGATCGCTTGTATGTGAAGCAGCTGGTAATAGCTGCTTGCAATGGACCATTTTTTTCTGCCTGTGCGCTAGGCGGCGCGCGCGAGCAGGGATAAAAGCAGTTTATTTACAGCAACCCGCCAATGGGAGTTTGCCATCCGTCCGTTTTTTTTACAACGGGCGGACAGCAAGCAGTTAAAATCATTACATTTAGATATAAATGCAGCGAGTGCAAATACTGGAATGTGAGCTCCATTCACCAGGTGAACAAACCACAATCAGGAGACTTATTTTCAAAGACATGACATTTATTTTCAGTTGAGTTGGATGAGATTTGAAGATCACATCGCTACAATAAAGACACTTCTCCTTGTGTTAAAGCTTTGCCAATTGAGCCTTGTATGTTTATTTTATATATCTGTCATTCCTGCAAATGATGAAAGAGGAAAGGTCGGCTCTGTTGACTGGCACAAAGGAATGGTCTCCCCAGTGCACTGCAGAAGCTTGTCCAATCAGCAGGCTGGATGTGTGCCCTTTAACTGCCATGGACGTCCAGGAGGTGGCTGTGTTATCTATGGGAGTGTCTACATCACCAAACTGAACAGAATTATACATCTTTTGGCGAACAAGGTAGTTCTCACAAATATATCAAATAGTGTCTTTATTTCCTTCTCTGGGATTGTGCTTTATATATTTGGTGCTGTGGGGCCAGTGCAGTTTCTGGGGAGCTGCTTGTCTTGCTGGTTGCATGGAATTACTTCAACTTCTTCCCTCAGTAAAGCTCTGTTCTGCTCTATAATTCCTCTGTAGTCCTATGAATCCCTTCTACTTTATGGTCTTATCACATAAACCATGTCAATAGTAAAAGTTGCTTGTTGCCAGTAGCATCCACTGTGCCCCCTGCTGCCTATTTTACAAATCAGGTTATGAAACAGGTAAAGAAATGGATTGGATGCTCTAGGCGACAAGAGTGTTTATCTTTGGTAGACATTTCATGTATTAGGCCCTACGTTCCCTTCCAAGTGTAAAGAACAAGTATAGGTAGGTGTTGCCGATAGCAACAAATCTAAGGTTCAACTTTTGTCATTTACAGTGTGGGAAAATTAAAATGATTTGTTCCAATCAATTGCAAGCATACTATATTTTAATAAGGTGACCAGATTTTTAAAATGAAATCCGGTGACAATTTGTTATTGGCAAATGGTAAAAAAAATATTTTATTAGCATATTTTCCTCAAATTATATATGCAGTGTATTTGGTTTACACCAAATCATGTCCCCCAGAAATGTCCCCGGGAAAATAAAATATTTTTTTTTATACTCACCTAATCCTCGAATCCACTGACCAGCACAGGCTCCCGTCTCCCACGCTGTCAGAAGCTGCATACAGCATGTGTCGGCTACTATTTAAACTGGCGCGCGCTGTATGCATCTTCTGACAGCATGAGAGATGGGAGGTTGTGTTTGTCAGTGGATCCAGGAATCAGGTGAGTATAAAAATGTTTTTTACATTTAGTTTATGTTCCAGGGGACATTGCCGGGGACATAATTTATCCGGGGACTGTCCCTTGAAATGGGGGACAAATGGTCACTCTAATATTTAGGGTGTATCTGCTCTTGAATTGGCTTGTGTTGACATATCATTGGTGACATGCCTGAAGATCTGCAGTCTCTATTGTCTTTCCTAGAATGAGTATGGACTCCCTGATGGCTCAGTACAAGAGCTGACTGCAGTAGCTTTCCTCGGGGTGATGCAGCCCGACCTGCACATTGCTTTCCACAATGATGTCTTCTCCTTGATCGCCAGCAGAGTCCAGGACCAGTCAGATCTCCTCTCCACCCGGAATCGTACATCCAACATCTTCTAGACCCCGGAGCAGGCTTCCCTTCATCTTTATTTTACTGCTTGGAGAACAGAGTGTCAAACTGTAAAGGTGAGATCTCCCAAAGAGCTGTTCAAATCAGACTGGGGCCTCTGGGCAGGGGTGTCCCGAGGCGGGGTGCCAGCCGGACTGGGTACCGGGTGACATCCCGACATGACGTCATTGCACACATGGGATGTCATCTCGCAAGTACGTGATAGTTGTGGTATAGTTGAAGTTTAACTTTGACCTGCTATATAATCAAAGTTCTTCCATAAACACTGGAATAGTATCCCTTCAACTACACCACTGAGTACAATGATACTGCAAGACACTGTATAAATATATCCCCCCCTGCCTTATTTTTTTTGCTTTTCTATCTTTAGCTAAGTGGAACACTGAGTATATAAGATGGAGTGAACGTTCTGGTTGCTCGATACAATGTACCAGGACGGTTGTTACATTTTTTGTTGCATCAGATTGAAGTTGTATGTCATATATTTCGCTGCATTGTTTAATAAAAAATGTTTAAACTTTTATTTTCTGCAAGTGACAAGCGTTGCCTGATTACCTAGCAACCGATCGGTCACCGGATCCGGGTTCCTGACACTCATTGACTGACGGACGGCACAATGACCTTTGGTAATATATATGCGCAGACAACACACTGCACGTACACCATGAGAGCCTGTCCCCTAGACATGAGCAGCAAGCAGGATGCAACTCGGATCCATGGATGACACGGATCGGAAAAAAGCAGGTAGATCTCGGGCAATGCAAGATCACCACTACGGACAAGGTATTTTACCAGTATGCAACTGTATCATGTGTTCAGCATATAGCTAATTGCACCTGGGCAGCATGGTGTGAATCAAGTCGTTAGGACGTCAGAGGAGGAGGTATTAACTGCATTGTGATTGGTGGTTTGATTTTGTTTCACCTGTATTTGTTTGATTTTGTTGCTTGACCCACTCCGTTTGCCTGAGGACGGGACCGCATGGTCTCGAAACATCGCTAAGGAGATGTGTGTTCTCAGTCAATAAACAGCATTGACTTTAATATCATGGAGTGCGAGTGACTATGGGGGGGAGAGGCCCTTTGGACACACACATTTGTAAAATGTCACTTTGCCACAACATAAATTTGCATATACCACCACTCACTAATTCCATCTGAAATTAGTTATTGGAAATTCAGATTTGTATACATTCGTTATCTGTCATTTGGAGATTCGGATATACCCGAACAACAAATCTTTCCCAAAATTAATTGCACATGTCTAGCCCAAAGTATCTAGGGCCTGAAGTGACATTAGTTTGGTCCCTGAAGTGGCTTGGTTGGGTTGCCACCCCCTATGTGTAAGCTGGGAGGTAGCTGCTGTGGCCAAGCCAGATCTTGATGGGAAGTAGAAGGAAAAAGGCATGCACTTCGTTTTATTTGAGTCTCATCACCTGGCACTAGCTGATGCCAAGGGTGTTTTAGGAGGGTCCTCAAAGCTCAAGCCGGCATACAGTTGCCTCATAGCCATTACCCAGTTGTCTAAATGGTCCCGAACTATTTTGGCTTGGTGTATGTGCTAAAGTGTCACTGTGCAAAGGGGTACTCCCTTGCAAAGTGAACAGCCTGCCTTTAAATATCACTGGCTATGATGCAGGGTCATCGTGCTATAGACAGGCAATTCATTCTTAGACATAGTCAAGTTGTCATAGAAATGGTTCCAGAAATAGGTCAGTGTCATTGGCAGGTCATAGGCAGAGTCCATGCCAGAGCCAGTGTTTTAGGCAGATTCACAGGCAGTGCCAGCCAAGTCATAAAATGGTCTTAGGAATTGTCAGTCCTAGGCAGAGTCAAAAGTGTCAGGCAGTCATAACCACTGTCATGGGGCAGAGTCAAAAGCAGAGCTGCAAGCACCCCAACCATTAAAATGTTCACACAGAGGCCATTCTAGATTATAACATCAACATTTATTTAAAATTATGTACATACAAAGTAAAAGCCATAAAGAATAAGGAACAAGGAACAATTAAAACCCATGTCAACAGTTCACCATCTGGGGCAGGTCAAGTGCAAAATCATCAAGGGCTGCCAGGAAAGATGCAAGTGCGCTTGAAATATCTGGGGGAAAAGAAAGTTTATTTTGATACAAAGTTCAGAGCAAGAGCATTACCACCAGGAGGAGATTAGATAAAAATAGAATTGTACTTAGTACAAATGGTCATCCACAGCCTTTAACCACCCCTCAATGCTTCTGACCCCATCTAACTTACCTTGGCTAGTTTAGGGATCTTCACTGCTGCCCTGCAGACAACCTCAGATACAGTATATTTCCAAACATATTGGGACACCCCTCCAAATCATTGGATTCAGGTGTTCCAATCACCTCCATGCCCACAGCTGTATAAAAGCAAAGCACCTAGGCATGCAGACTGCTTCTACAAACATTGGCAATGGGTCACTCAGGAGCTCAGTGAATGCAAGTGTATCATGTTAGGTTGTCACCTGTGCAATAAGTCCATCTGTGAAATTTCCTTGCTACTAAATATTCCAAGGTTAACTGTTGGTGGTATTAAAACAAAGTGGAAGCAACTGCAAACAGCAACTCAGCCACAAAGTGGTAGGCCATGTAAAATGACCAAGAGCGGTCAGCGCATGCTGAAGCACAGTGTGCAGAAGTTGCCAACTGTCTGCAGAGTCCATAGCTACAGACCTCCAAACCTCATGTGGCCTTCAGATTGGAATGACAGTGCATAGAGAGCTTCATGGAATGTGTTTCCATGACTGAGCATCTGCATCCAAGCCTTACATTACCAAGTGCAATGCAAAGCGTCAGATGCAGTGGTGTAAAGCATGCCGCTACTGGACTCTAGAGAAGTGGAGACGTGTTCTCTGGAGTGATGAATCACGCTTCTGTCTGGCAATCCGATGGATGTGTCTGGCGGTAGCCAGGAGAACAAAATTGCCTGACTTCATTGTGCCAAGTGTAAAGTTTGGGGGGGAGATTATGGTGTAGGGTTGTTTTTCCAGGAGTTGGGCTTGGCCCCCTTTAGTTCCAGTGAAGGGAACTGTTAAGGGACCAGCATACCAAGACATTTTGGACAAATGTAATGCTCCCAACTTTGTGGGAACGGTTTGGGGATGGCCCCTTCCTGTTGGAACATTACTGCACAAGTGCACAATGCACAGGACTGCACAAAGTCCTGACCTCAACCCGATAGAACACCTTTGGGATTAAAGAGACTGAGAGCCAGGCCTTCTTGTCCAATATCAGTGCCTGACCTCACAAATGTGCTTCTGGAAGAATGGTCAAACATTCCCATAGACACTCCTAAACCTTGTGGACAGCCTTCCCAGAAGAGTTGAAGCTATTATAGCTGCCAAGGGTGGGCCAACTCAATATTGAACCCTACGGACTAAGCCTGAGATGCTATTAAAGTGCATGTGTGTGTAAAGGCAGGTGTCCCAATACTTTTTGCAATAGTGTATATGCAATGTTAAGTCTTGGCCGTGCAAGTTGACCACGAGTGAGTAGATACCTACTAAAGACTGGAGTAAATTTTTTTAATCAAAAAAAAAAACCCACTTAGGCTGAAGCCCACTTCCAAATACCTGGCTGTATGGCGTGGAAAACCATGAACATTATGACTCTGCACTGTCACTAGAATAACTTTACATAGACTAGCTTAGTATATCCCCCCACCTTTTAGTACACATCCACTTAGCATACAGAGCCTAAGAAAAAAAAACCACACACTTGGAAGCAAAATGCCAAAAAACCTGCATGTGCACCATTTGACTTGTTTTGCCTACTTAACCATAGTCCAAGTACAGTTATCCTTCCACTGTGGAGGCTTAAACCGTGCGATTCGTAATTTAGCCAAGAGCAAGGCTAGTTGCATCACTTGACTAGAAGTCTAGCCAATTGTTAGTTTGACATGTTCTGAACTAGAACTCCTGATGTGCATTTCTAGTTCCCTGATGCAAAGCTGGTCACAGGACATTGAGCACGAGTATGAAGTCCTATTATGGTTAGAAACCAACCTGACTCCCAGCTAATGACTGGAATATCCATTGGAGCTGGCTCATGGGCAAACCAAGCATCAACCTTTGAAGCTTTGTGTTCATGCACAATAAGGGGAACTCCAGAAAGGTCAAGGTGGCTCAGCTTGTGCTCTTCTGGGACATCAAAGGTTTCAAAATCTAGGAATTAAAAATACAAGATATGACTGCTATACCAAGAACCTCCTGTTACTCATTACTGAGCAAGGCAGTATTTGCAAGATTACTTAAATCACAGACCATCTGGCTTCCCTAGACAAGGGACAATCATACCACAGTAAGTCATTAGTCAGTCCCAGTCTGTCCAGCCCAACTTTCAAAGCCAAAAGGTAGAACTTCAAACAAAGCTTCTCTAGCAGTTACACCACAAGCTTTAGAAAAACCCATCAAGGGGTAAACCTAGAAAAACCCATCAAGGGGTAAACCTAAAAAGTGAACATAAAATTAACAAACACTTGCCTGCAGGATTGTAAGGGAGACACTTCTCAATCTCAGGATAGTTCTGTTTTCTAGTCTTAATGTAGACCTTAGAAATCTGAAATTGATCAAGAATAACCGTTTAGCATGCAGAGTATTTTTATTATGTCATTTACACATTTGACTGATCCTAACCCCAAGCTACCAGCTCCTACCAGACAGGCTTTGTCAGCAGTCACATGATCAGGATCCTAACTTCCAGTTTCATGGGACCAGGTTTACACAATAAACAAAAAAAAGTCTGTGCTTTTATTTCAGCTCACATGAAGGGACAATGACACATTTCTGCCAAGAATAGTTATTTTCTCACCATTTTATCTTACTGAAAATGTTGTTAGATATGGTGGCTGCATTTAGTTTCATGTTTCAGACCAAGGACTGGTAGCCTGCAATATATGACATTCTTGTTTGTTTAGATATGCTTTAATACCCAACTTTTGCAGGTCCGGCCCTTGGAAAGTGAAGTTATACTTTTGCAGTCAAATTTTGAAAAAACAAAACAAAAACCCCCCCACACAGTCCACTAGGTTTATGTTCCTATTCACAGCATATGTAGAGATCCCAAAATTACTACCTTTAGGTGCATCTGTAAAACTCTACAGTATCGTTGGGATACGTCCTGGCTGCTGCACTCAGCATATACCTGGCAATATGCCCCTCTATACTGTACTGGGCCAAGCTTCAGTATCTTGCTAGTCAGCAAGATACGGAAGCTTGGCCCAGCACAAGATTCCTCCATCCACACAGTTTAATTTAGATGGAGGAATCTGTTGCACTTTCCATCTGACCATAGGCCGATAGAAGGAAAAACAAAAAAAACAAACCTATTAAAAAAAATAAAAAACATCGATGGGCATATGGCCAGCTTTAAAGTGGCTCCAGTAAATTTTGGCTCAATAGATTGGTCCAGTGATTCACAGGACAATAGTACCTGCTTGGTAACTGGTGCAGATGTCTTCACTTTAAGGGCACCTTTCTGGAATGGAGCAGCTGTTTGGGCAACTTGCTTGTTGATATTTCCCAGTGCTTTTCTTGGCTTCACCACAGTTCCAGAGCTGCCAAACACTTTTCCTAGATTACTTTTGAAAAGGTGTTTTGCTTTACGCGTGTGGGGGATAAAAGAAAATAGTTAAACAAAATCTGCACTTGACCTTCTGCTACAGACTACTTAAAGTGACTGTTAAGCAAGGGCGGGCAAACTCCAGCTGGAGCCGAGTGGTACACTGTGGCAGGCATTTCACCGATCTCCAGGCAACCAGTGATGTCAGTGAGCTGGGTGGGACCGACAGCACGGCTCCAACACCCATCCCACAAAGCATCAGCACCCAACCCAACTCAGCGCTGAGCCAATCACGGCAGGCTTTCTATTCATTAATACAAGCCTGCCGTGATTGACTCAGCGCTGAGCCAATCACGGTAGGCTTTCTATTCATTAATACAAAGCCTGTATTAATGAATAGAAAGCCTGCCGTGATTGACTCAGCGGAAGACGGAGGACACAGCGGGGATCGTGGACAAGGTAAGAGACTGTATTCCCGATTGTGGCTCGGGGTTACTGCTTATGGTACTGAAAATTAACCCCGAGCCACACTCTGGAATACCGCCATGGATGTTAGTGGGTGCATTTAAACATTATTTTGGGCTATACTCGTCTTATATATGACGAGTATAGCCCAAAACCTATATTTTTTTTTACACAAAAAGTTGGGGGGTCGTCTTATACGCCATCAAATACGGTAATAACCAATAGTAATTTCTGTCCCGGCTGCAGTATTAATCTACCCCAAGGATAATTTATTATTGCTGCCGGTAAGGGGGTGATTATTGCTGCATGGGGGTTTTTTTTTAAATTAACTCCTGCCTAAAAACAATTCTTCCCCAGGCAGCGATAATAATTGCCCCCCTTCCCTGCAGCAATAATAAATTATTATTGCTGCGGGGAAGACTAGGTTTCTAGTTATGCCTCTGTTGTGTAGTGCAGACTCATTATAATGTATTGCTGGGACTTGTAGTCCCGCATAGCTGGTGGTATTCTGCATTGCTGTATGATAATTATACAGCAATGCAGAATAGCCCCACAGAGAGCCCATATAACCACCTGAAAGCCCTTATAGACCACCCGAGAGCCACACTACCCCCCTGAGAGCCCACATATACCACCAGAGGGACAACAGAGCCCACCCAAAAGCCATAATAGACCATCCGAGAGCTGCACAGCTCCCCCGAGAGCCTGTACAGACCACCAGAAACCCCACAGCCCTCAGAGCCCGTACAGACCACGTCAGAACTGCAGAGCCCCCCTGAGAGTATTCAGGTCTAATTGAAGGGTTGGCACTTTGAGATACACAAGTTGGTTTAGTGATCCAGTTTGGGCACTCTGGCTCAAAAAGGTTCGCCACTACTGTCATTGGCCATCAGACTACTCACCAGAGTTAGCTTGTTCAAGATCCTTGAACAGGGTGGTAGAAGCAAAGTCTCCATTTTCTTGGTCGACAAATATCACAGTTGCCATGCTGCACTTTATTTAGAACTGTGATGCAATTGCAAGAAGTTAGGACTGGTTTCACAAGCATAGTTTTCATAAGAATTAACAGAATCTAATAACCTTTTCACAGAACATTCCATGCAACCAGGCTGCATAAGCAATTCTCATAATACTACCTTGCAGGAACCATGTGGTGCCATTCAATTTTCTGCAAACCTGGAAGGCCTATGCACTGAATTGTGTTGACCAACTGCAGTCTTTAGATTTCAAAAAGCACATTTCCACTTTTGCAGGCACATTTGAGAAAACCCTCACTATGATTAAGTGTTCCTATTCACACATCACATGTAAAAAAAAAAAGTTGTAAAAACAAATGTTGTACCTTTTAGATGCATCTATAGTAAGCCTTTGCAAGCTCCTCCAAGTTAACTATTCAAATGAACACATTTGAGCCTACAGAGCATTGGATCACAGGTGCAATGCTTTAGCTACTGCAGACTCCCTCCCAAGCCCCTGCCTGCACTGAGGTATGGACTTTCAGCTAAGTGACAGGAAATATGAATGGAGTACAAGCATGGGGACATAGCCACACTTGTACTCCATGAAGACTACAAGTCCCTCTGCTGCTGTGTCCCTCCATTCACAGATCCTGTGACCAGGTTTCATATTACAGCATAAAAATGGGTGAAACTTGGGATGAAAAAGGACTTACCCTTTGTTAGGACAAGGTTAAGCTATGCTAACATTAACCTGCCTAGCCTCCCTCACCAAAAAAAGGCTTTCCTTTTAGTAAAAAACCTAGCTTGCATATTACATGCTATATACTATGTGAATGGGAACACATCACAGGTAAAAGGTGGTGTTATCCCAATCAGGCTGCAAAGTGGAAATAGACTGGTGGGAGGGAGGTTTATCAATACTGGATTAGACAGAATCTGGGAGCAGTTTCCCATGGCAATCGGTTTCTCTCTTCAGGTAAGCTTTAAAAAAAATAAAATGAAAAAGCTAGATGGGTTACCATGGACAACTGGGCTCCAAATTTGCAAAATTGTCTTTTTAAAATGTACTTAGTCTTCACCATCTACACAACACATCTCAAGAGACAGATTATCTGATTTTACACAGACAGCACAGGTCTCTGATAGGGACTGACAGCATGTCCACACACAGACCACAGTCCTCTACCAGATCCCAAAGATTAGACAAGATACCCACACACACCAACCACTATGGGTCTCTGTCAGGATAAATAGCAATTTGCACATGTGCAGCAGATCCATAGCATGCATAGACATGCTAACAATATCTGGCAGGTTCATAGTACCCAGCTGTAATCCATGTCCACACATGCCAGAACTTTCCAAGATGGCAGCATAGGACATGGCATGCAGCAAATCACAGGAGGATAATACTGGATTCACTGGGCAGGCAAGTATATTATCTGAGCTCAACCCAGTACACAAATAAGAAGGGGTTAAAAGCAATTTAACTTGGGGGGGGGGGG
>NW_017306818.1:825080-861171 GCF_000935625.1 Nanorana parkeri
AGAAGAGAGGAGGAAAAAAGATGTTTAGATTTGGGGGGGGGGGGTTAAAATTCTTCAACCTGCACCAGGTACAGACCCCCTCCTTCATGCAAAGGCAGCCGCCACCACCACCTGCTAGGTCTGGGCCTCTATCCCCCCCCACCACCTTACTCACTGCTCCAGGGACAAGACCCAATCACAACACTTACCACAAACACCCAACTGGGGAACCATGTAACCCAACAACCACAACCACCTCCACCTCCACCTCCACCTCCACCTAGGAAGCCTTCACAACTCTCTATTCAATATACACCTGCTAACCCTCTAGTACTTAAATCAAAGGCTGCTTGCTTATTGGCTGCACGGCAAGGCTGCTATTCTTTTATTGGCCATATGCTTCAGTGGCAGTTTGTTTTTATTGGGTAAGAATTAAGTGCATCTTGGCCGCACCTGGTGCAGCATACATAGATTGAGACGCTAAAACACCAGCACATTGACGGGGATCTTCTCCAAATATCATTTTATTTTAATTTGGCATAAAAACAGCAAAACAGTTTACACGTTTCATCCCAAACACTGGGCCTTTGTCATGTATCTAAAATAAATTTGCACGTATAAAGTCTTATACGCTCCCAACCTCCAAAATGGTAGGCGTAGGACCCATGCAGCACAGAAAATGCTTCACATGATCAAAATAAAATATAAACCCGCTAATGCTGATCCCCAGGCTAGTTGGAGAGCAGCAGTTGGAAAACAGAGGGTTAAATATTTAGGGCACTTGGATGTGTTAATTAACACGTACCAAGCGCATAGACACCCAAAATCAACACATGTCAATGGATGTTCCCACCATTCTGCAATGCAAAACAAAAGGTCACTGCAGCACAAACGCACGTAGACACATGCAAACGCATATAAAGACATTCATGTTTGATTTTTATTTCTCTCTCCTTTTTCTCTTTCCTTTCCATGAATTTACTGGACCATTCACACCCAATGAGCCTGGATGTGTCAATAAACGCACACCAAACACGTCCATTAAAATGTATTGATTTTTTTACCACATCCAAGCACACTGGGTGTGAATGGACCTGAAATATTTAACCCTTTGTTTTCCAACTGCTGCTCTCCAACTAGTCTGTGGACCTGCATTTTCAGGTTTATAGTTTTGATCTTGTAAAGCATTTTATGTGCTGCATGGGTTCATTTTGTTTGAAGTAATTACTCCTACACCTACCATTTTGGAGGTTGGGAGTATATAAGACTTTATGTGTGGATGTGTATATTAGCTATGACTTAAACTGGCCATACACCTATAGATTATCTGCAGATTTTCTATGGTCAGATGGAAAGAGTGCAACAGATTCCTCCATCTACGCTAAACTGTGTGGCTGGAGGAATCTCCCACTGGGCCAAGCTTCAGTATCTTGCTAGTTCGCCCCACTGGCTGTCAAAATACCTGAACAACCTGATTGGATGCAGGCATTGTTCAGGTATTTTGACAGCCAGTAGGGCAAACTAGCAAGATACTGAAGCTTGGCCCAGTGGGAGATTCCTCCATCCACACAGGTTAGCGTAGATGGAGGAATCTGTTGCACTCTTTCCATCTGACCGTAGAAAATCTGCAGATAATCTATAGTTCTATGCTCCTGGCAGCCAATCTGATTACTGGGAATGCAAAAGATGGTGAATCTGTTACTTTGCGTTGCAAGGATACTAACGTATCATGACACCTCTACCCTGTTTTTAACCACTTATACATAAACTGTATGCCATCCTTTTTAGAACCATGCTTCATGTGTGTTTTTGCACAATAAATATTTATGTGTAGAACGGTTTATACGGTTTATAGTGCTGAAACCACTGTTTTTGGGGTGTGCAGGCTTAAAATGTTTTTCAATTCCGTTTAATAGCAATTTTTGCTTCTCATTCAAACTTAAAGCTATGGTCCCTGAGCAGGCGTATCTTGGTCCCCTGATGTCTCATTAAAGAGGACCTGTCAACTGGGGAAAATGAGACTGAAGACTTTCTGTCCTGGCTTTCTTTCCCCAGCACAAAGTGGAGATATTAGTTGCTGTTAATGACATACAACTCCCATTGGAGAAGACCTCTAACCTGGATTTCATACCCTAGTGACAGCAATTAAGCAATTAAAATTAAGTAAAAAGAAAAGTTAAAAAGCTTACAAAATACTAACACCTTCACCTCCATACACTCACAATGTTTGCACTGTGTTGTGGTGCATTATTGCACATGCCTTAGGCGCATTGCGTACATCAATTCATTTTGAATGGGCTGCTAACACAACCCAACTCAGGCAACATTTACAGGGTCCACTTACAGTCATGGCCAAAAATATTGGCACCCCTGTATTTCTGTCAGATAAAGCACCACTTTGCACAGAACATTGTTGCAATTACAAATATTTAGGCATTCTCATGTTTATTTCTTTCGTTTGCATAGGTATGACAGAAAAAAGTGGAGAATGAAAAGCCAATTCTGACACATTCTATGCAAAACTCCAAAAATGGACTGGACAAAATTATTGGCACTCTCAATTCATGTTTGGTAGCACAGCTCTTTAAAGGCCTCATTTCCTTTTCTGAAAACAGGAGAATGATGGGCTTTAACAAAAAGCTGTAATTTTATTTTGTCAGTCCACAGCACATTCTCCCAAAAAGATTTTGGCTTCCTCAGGTAAGTATTGGTAAACTCCAATCTGGCTTTTTTATGTTTTTTCTGTGTCAGCAGTGGGGTCCTCCTGGGTCTCCTACCATCGCGTCTCTTTTCATTCAGATGGCAACGTATAGTGCAAGCTGACACAGTTGTACCCTGTGCCTGAAGGTCAGCTTGCATTTGTCTGGAAGTCGATAGATGGTCTTTATCCACCATTAGAACAATCCTTTGTTGCGATCTTTGATCAATTGTTCTCTTTTGTCCACGTCCAGGGAGATTAGCTACAGTGCCATGGGCTGTAAATTCTTTTCCACACATGTTTATTTCTTTCGTTTGCATAGGTATGACAGAAAAAAGTGGAGAATGAAAAGCCAATTCTGACACATTCCACGCAAAACTCCAAAAATGGCACACTCAATTCATGTTTGGTAGTACAGCTCTTGGAAAAAATAACTGAAATCAATTGCTTCCTGTAACCATCAATGAGTTTCTTACACCTCTCTACAGGAATTTTGGACCACTCCTCTTTCGCCAACTGCTCCAGGTCTCTCAGATTGGAAGGGTTCCTTTTCCAAACTGCTCTTTTGAGATATCTCCACAGTGCTCTATGTATGGGATTGAGATCTGGACTCATTGCTGGCCAGTCCAGTACTCCCCAGAGCTTTGTCTAAAACCATTTCTGGGTGCTTTTTGACGTGTGCTATGGGTCATTGGGACCCATGAACCCTGATGGAGACCCAACTTTCTGACACTGGGCCCTACATTGCACCCCAGAATTATTTGGTAGTTTTCAGATTTCATGATTCCATGCACACAGTCAAGACATCCAGTGCCTGAAGCAGCAAAGCAACCCCAAAACATCAGTGAACCTCAACCATGTTTGACTGTAGGGACTGTATTTTTTGGGGTGCTTTTTGACATGTGCTATGGGTCATTGGGACCCATGCTCCCTGATGGAGACCCAACTTTCTGACATTGGACCCTACATTGCACCCCAGCATTCTTTGGTAGTCTTCAGATTTCATAATGCCATGCGCACAGTCAAGACATCCAGTGCCTGAAGCAGCAAAGCAACCCCAAAACATCAGTGAACCTCCACCATGTTTGACTGTAGGGACTGTGTTTTTTTCTTTAAAGGCCTCATTTCCATTTCTGAAAACAGGAGAATGATGGGCTTTACCAAAAAGCTGTCATTTTGTTTTCTCTGTCCACAGCACATTCTCCCAAAAAGATTTTGGCTTCCTCAGGTAAGTATTGGTAAACTCCAATCTGGCTTTTTTATGTTTCTGTGTCAGCAGTGGGGTCCTCCTGGGTCTCCTACCATCGCGTCCCTTTTCATTCAGATGGCAACGTGTAGTGCAAGCTGACACAGTTGTACCATGTTCCTGAAGGTCAGCTTGAATTTGTCTGGAAGTTGATAGATGGTCTTTATCCACCATTCGAACAATCCTTTGTTGCGATCTTTGATCAATTGTTCTCTTTCGTCCACGTCCAGGGAGATTAGCTACAGCGCCATGGTCTGTTGCACACAGTGGACAGAGGAACATTAAGATCACTGGAAATGGACTTGTAACCTTGAGATTGTCCATACTTTTCCACAAACACTTGGAATGCAATTATATCTTGCAGTTTGGAGAAGGTGCCAATAATTTTGTCCAGTCCATTTTTGGAGTTTTGCGTGGAATATGCCAGATTTGGCTTTTTTTCTCTACTTTTTTGTGTCATACCTTTACAAACCAAAGAAAAAAACACGACAATGCCTAAACATTTGTATTTGCAACAATTCTCTGCGTGAAGTGATGCATTATCTGACAGAAATCCTGGACCCCACACTGACCGACTGGAGCCCGCAATGACCGCCTGGAGCCCATACGGATGCCCTGTAGCCCATACTGACCATCTGGAGCCTGCACTGACCGCCTAAGAGACCATACTGACCACCTGGAGCCCTAACTGACCGACTGGAGCCCTCACTGACTGCCTGGAGCCTGCACTAACCGCCTGGAGCCCATACTGACCACCTGGAGCCCAGACCAACTACCTGGAGCCTGCGCTGACTGCCTGAGAGCCCAGACTGAGCGCCTGAGAGCCCAGACTGAGCGCCTGAGAGCCCAGACTGAGCGCATGAGAGCCCAGACTGACCACTTGAGAGCTCAGACTGAACGGCAGAGAGCCCAGACTGACCACCTGGAGCCCGCACTGACCGATGAGGCCACACATTGCTTGAATTTCAGCAGTGTTTGGCTGAAATGTGACCAGTGCATGGCCAGCTTAAGATGGGAATTCCCTTCACTTTGGGAAGCACTCCTTTTCCTACATGTCTCTAGGAGACAGGGCAGTTCTCAACCTCCCTGCATTATCCACAGCCCTGTGTGTATGCAGACAAGGCTGCCCGACAAATAGCATCCTTTTTGGTATGGTCCATGTGTAGGGATGCACTGATACCAATACCAGTATCAGTACACGTACTAGGCACCAATACCAGCGCTTTAAAATTGTTAAACTGAAGAGGCTGCCTGATGTCCTGCGCTTGCTAGGGACCCCAGCAGCTCTACTCTGAACATCTCCTACTTCCTGGGGAAACCCACTACCCGCATGCACCCATGAGACCCTGCAGAGCCATTCTGAGACCCCGAAGAGCCCACCTAAGACCCCGCACAGCCCTCCTGAGATCCCACACAGCCGCCCTGAGACCATGCACAGCTCTCCTGAGACCCTGGAGACATCAGGCCGCCACCCCGGAGCAACACAAAGTATGTAGCTTCATATTATTCTGCATTTCTGAAAAATGTATTGCTGGGCTTTGTAGTCCTCTGTATCTGATGGCATGCTGCATTGCTATATAATGTATTGCTGGAATTTGTAGTCCTCTATAGCGGGGGGTTTTCTGCATTGCAGTATAATGTATTGCTGAGATTTGTAGTCCTCTAAAACTGATGGTATTCTGCATTGCTGTATATTGTATTGCTGAGATTTGTAGTCCCTCTACAGCTTGGAGTCAGGGGCAGAACTACGAGGGTCACAGCAGTTGCAACTGCATCCGGATACTGGCGCTCCACCACTGTACTAAAAATCATCAGTCTGTATTGTTTTAGAAAAACTGTCACATGATACTAAAAAAGGTATCAGTAATTGGTATCAGCAAGTACTTGAGGAAACATATTGCTACTCGGAAAATCTCCCTCCCATCTTCCTCCTGACACCCTCCCTAGCCGATCCCGGGATTGAAGGTAAGGGGGGGGGGACAGCGACACGGTGGCACTGCGGGAGGGGGTGGAGGGTGCGCGCAGGCAGCACATACGAACAATTGGATGGCTATAGAGCTGCCGATCGCTTGTATGTGAAGCAGCCGGTAGCGGCTGCTTGCAATGGACCATTTTTTCTGCCTGTGCGCTAGGGGGCACGCACGAGCAGGGAAAAAAGCAGTTTATTTACGGCAACCCGCCAATGGGAGTTTGCCATCCGCCCGTTTTTTTTACAACGGGCGGACGGCAAGCAGTTAAAATCATTACATTTAGATATAAAGGCAGTGAGTGGAAATACTGGAACACTGGCGGGAACTACCAGGGTCACAGCGGAGAGAGAAAGAGAGAGAGAGAGACTTGTATTATAGTGTATTGCTGGGACTTGTAGTCCCACATAGCTGGTGGTATTCTGCATTGCTGTATGATGATTATACAGCAATGCAGAATAGCTCCAACTATGTAGGACTACAAGTCCCAGCAATGCATTTCATTTTTAAGTAGGGATACACCAGTGGTAATACTGGGCATTTCGCCTCTGTACTGGAATGTGGGCTCTATTCACCAGGTGAACAAACCACAACCAGGAGACTTATTTTCAAAGACATGACATTTATTTTCAGTTGAGTTGGATGAGATTTGAAGATCACATCGCTACAATAAATACACTTCTCCTTGTGGTAAAGCTTTGCCAATTGAGCCTTGTATGTTTAACTGCCATGGACGTCCAGGAGGTGGCTGTGTTATCTATGGGAGTGTCTACATCACCAAACTGAACAGAATGAATCTGTAGTCCTATGAATCCCTTCTACTTTATGGTCTTATCACATAAACCATGTCAATAGTAAAAGTTGCTTGTTGCTAGTAGCATTCACTGAGCCACCTGCTGTCTATTTTACAAATCAGGTTATGAAACAGGTAAAGAAATGGATTGGTTGCTCTAGGCGACAAGAGTGTTTATCTTTGGTAGACATTTCATGTATTAGGCCCTATGTTCCTTTCCAAGTGTAAAGAACAAGTATAGGTAGGTGTTGCCGATAGCAACCAATCTAAGGTTCAACTTTTGTAATTTACAGTGTGGGAAAATGAAAATGATTTGTTCCAATCATGTGCAAGCATACTATATTTAGTAAGGTGACCAGATTTTTAAAATGAAATCCGGTGGCAATTTTTTTTATTGGCAAATAGTAAAAAAAATATTTTATTAGCATATTTTCCTCAAATTATATTTGCAGTGTATTTGGTTTACACCAAATTATGTCCCCGGGAACATAAAATAAAATAATTTTATATTCACCTGATCCTCGGATCCATTGACGAGCGCAGCCTCTCGTCTCCCACGCTGTCAGAAGCTGCAGCGTGTGCCGGTTACTATTTCAACTGGCGCGCAATGTATGCAGCTTCTGACATGTAGCGGGAGGTACGCAAAATGCGCAACTGGCTTCCCAGCTACGCTGATAGCGCATCTTCTTAGAAGCTGCATACAGAGCGTTCTGGTTTAAATAGTATCCAGCACACGCTATATGCAGCTTCTGACAGCATGAGAGACGGGAGGCTGCACTCGTCGGTGGATCCAGGCATTAGGTGAGTATAAATTATTTTATGTTCCCAGGGACATAATTTGTCTGGGTGACGCTCTCCTCAATCCGCGGACTGTCCCCGGAAATGGGGGACGAATGGTCACCCTAATATTTAGGGTGTCACTGCTGTGGAATTGGCTTGTGTTGACATATCATTGGTTACATGCCTTTCCTAGAATGAGTATGGATTCCATCATGGCTCAGTACAAGAGCTGACTGCAGTAGCTCTCCTTGGGGTGATACAGCTTCATGCACAAACGCCAAGTTGATTGACAAGGTAAGGCGAAGTATCCTGGAAGAGCCCGACCAGCACGTTGCTTTCCACAATGATGTCTTCTCCTGGATCAGTCAGATCTCCTCTCCACCCAGAATCATACGTCCGACATCTTCCAGACCCCGGAGCAGGCTGCCCTTCATCTTTATTTTACTGCTTGGAGAAAAGAGTGTCAAACTGTAAAGGTGAGATCTCCCAAAGAACTGTTCAAATCAGACTGGGGCCTCTGGGCAGGGGTGTCCCGAAGCGGGGTGCCAGCTGGAGTGGGTACCGATGTGACATAATTGCGCTCATTTTGTGATGTGCGCAATCACAAGATGGACACCGGCAGAGAGAGGAGGGGACATTCACCTGGCGTGATAAGGTATGCCACCGGGTCCCCTCCTCTCTCTCTCTCTCTCTCTCTCTCGAGCAAAAAAAAAATGGGAGTAGTATGCTGTGTCACTCCACCATTAACTTACTATATTCTGGTGAATAGAGGAACTCAAGCCAGTAAAACCAAGTTTTGTGGAATGCCTTGTCTTTGTGATGTAGGGAAGCAGTCATTTCCTCCATCACTCGGGTTTTCGTCCACCTTACGGAGCCACAGCGTCACTGAGGGTGGAGTAGCACTCTTCCAACACAGCGGTATACAAGCTCTGGCTGCGTTGATTAGGTGTATCAGCAGGGATTTGCGGTATCGGGCCCTAGGCAGTGGGGACAAGTGGAGCAGCATAGCGGCTGGGTCACCTACCAGAGACATTCCAGTGAGTTGGTTGATTATCCGAAGGACTGCATCCCAGAACTCCCCGAGACATCGACAGGACCAGAATACATGTAGAATGGAGCCCTCCTCCTGACCACATCTCCAGCAAGTCGGAGGCATCTGAGGGAACATTTTGTGGAGCTTGGTTGGGACTTAATACCATCTAGTGAGCAGTTTGTAGCCAGTCTCCTGTATGGAGCTAGCTATCGAGGCCTTGTGGGAAAAGTGAAGTATTTAATCCCTTTGGGTTTGGGTGAACGTAGTGTCTAGGTCTTTTTCCCACTTAGCCAGGAAGCCAGGTTCAGTCTGGTCGGCTATCTGTGTCGTGAGGGCGTAAGCCTTGGACAAGCCATGATCCACATAGCCACCTGCCAGACAGACGTCCTCAAATGGTGTCAGTACTGTACGTGGAGGTGGGGACACGGTGAGTCTAGAAAGATAGCTGCGGAGTTGTAGAGGCTGCCAACGTAACAGTGGAGGAGCAATCAGGTCCCTAAGTGAGTCTAGGTTGGTGAAATCTTCGATGGGTTGGAAATGTCCAATCCGGAAGCGGTTAGCTTCCACTAAGCGCATGAAGGAGCTGTCGGTGAGACTGGGAGCGAAGGCTGGATCACCCACTATTGGCGACATAATAGAGTGTGTGGTAATATCTGGCAGTAGAGCGGGTGTCTTCTTAAGCACTCGTATCGTGACACCGGTAAGTGGGTGTTGTAGTATTTCCCTGAGCAGGGGCGACGCCCAGAATCATACGTCCGACATCTTCCAGACCCCGGAGCAGGCTGCCCTTCATCTTTATTTTACTGCTTGGAGAAAAGAGTGTCAAAATGTAAAGGTGAGATCTCCCAAAAAACTGTTCAAATCAGACTGGGGCCTCTGGGCAGGGGTGTCCCGAAGCGGGGTGCCAGCTGGAGTGGGTACCGATGTGACATAATTGCGCTCATTTTGTGATGTGCGCAATCACAAGATGGACACCGGCAGAGAGAGGAGGGGACATTCACCTGGCGGGATAAGGTATGCCACCGGGTCCCCTCCTCTCTCTCTCTCTCTCTCTCTCTCGAGCAACTGTGGGGCTCTCAGTCCATGACTGAGTACCCGACTTTTCAGTGGGGGGTGACACCAAAATGACTGTCAATGACTGTCACCCTTTCTGGTGTCATGTTTGTAGTCTCTGTCCATCTCTTGTAGCATGTCTATACACTCTGACCATCCCTTGTAGCACACCTATAGTTTCTTTTTTTTTTTATATTCTTTATTTTTAATTTTTGCATATAACAAGAAAAAAGGGTACAAGAACATACATAAAACAAAGTTCTCTCCATTACATGTGGATTGACATATAGCATGCAAGCGCATCCCGTATCCAGGACTCAATAGGTAGCGTGGGATAAGGTTGTCAACCTGCTGTTGCCCTTCAACGAGCCTGGGTCCGTAGACCTTAGTATGCAGGACAGCATTCTAACTTAAACCATGATCCGGTATAGTTTTGGTAAACATTGCTACACTGGTAGTCATTTACACAAGGGTGCGTGGCGAGAGACAAGTGGAGCAGCATAGCGGCTGGGTCACCTACCAGAGACATTCCAGTGAGTTGGTTGATTATCCGAAGGACTGCATCCCAGAACTCCCCGAGACATCGACAGGACCAGAATACATGTAGAATGGAGCCCTCCTCCTGACCACATCTCCAGCAAGTCGGAGGCATCTGAGGGAACATTTTGTGGAGCTTGGTTGGGACTTAATACCATCTAGTGAGCAGTTTGTAGCCAGTCTCCTGTATGGAGCTAGCTATCGAGGCCTTGTGGGAAAAGTGAAGTATTTAATCCCTTTGGGTTTGGGTGAACGTAGTGTCTAGGTCTTTTTCCCACTTAGCCAGGAAGCCAGGTTCAGTCTGGTCGGCTATCTGTGTCGTGAGGGCGTAAGCCTTGGACAAGCCATGATCCACATAGCCACCTGCCAGACAGACGTCCTCAAATGGTGTCAGTACTGTACGTGGAGGTGGGGACACGGTGAGTCTAGAAAGATAGCTGCGGAGTTGTAGAGGCTGCCAACGTAACAGTGGAGGAGCAATCAGGTCCCTAAGTGAGTCTAGGTTGGTGAAATCTTCGATGGGTTGGAAATGTCCAATCCGGAAGCGGTTAGCTTCCACTAAGCGCATGAAGGAGCTGTCGGTGAGACTGGGAGCGAAGGCTGGATCACCCACTATTGGCGACATAATAGAGTGTGTGGTAATGTCTGGCAGTAGAGCGGGTGTCTTCTTAAGCACTCGTATCGTGACACCGGTAAGTGGGTGTTGTAGTATTTCCCTGAGCAGGGGCGACGCGATCCAAAGCAGTCCCGTCAACGGTAAGGGGGAGGCTGCCTGTTCAAATTGCAGCCAGCGTTTGTCGGAAGACATGTTGCACCATTCGAAAGCACGGGCCATATGCAAGGCCAGGTGATAACGAATGGGGTCTGGAAATCCGATCCCCCTTTTGATTTGGGCAGTGCCAGTAGGGACTTGTTCAGTCTATGGGCACCGTTCGCCCACAGGAAGGAGGTGAACTCTCTCCGCACTAACTTCAGAAATGACATGGGGATGTGTACTGGTAAGGTTTGGAACAGGTAGAGTAATCGTTGGAGGATATTCATTTTCAATACGCTGTTCCTCCCGAACCAGGAGATGGTAAGACCCGACCACTTGGAGAGATCGCCTTCTAAGTTCGGAGAGCAGTGGTGGGAAGATAAGTTCAAAAACCCTGGCGACTGATGCGGGCAGTTTCGTCCCTAGGTAGGTGATGTGTGAAGCGGACCAACAAAAGGGGAAGGCCGCTTGGAGGCCCATGAGAGGGGAGTGGGTCACCGTGAGGTTAAGTGCCTCGGATTTCTGAAAATTGATTTTGAAGTTGGAGGACTCCCCATAGGTCTCCAGCTCGACCATGAGATTCGGAAGGGAGAGCGTAGGTTTGGTCAGCATGAACAGGAGGTCATCAGCGTACCCCGCTATTTTGTGCGTCTTTGGGCCATGGAGTAGTCCCGTGATATTCGGGTTATCTCTGATTCTGCAAAGTAGGGGTTCCAGCGTTAGGATAAAAAGTAACGGTGAAAGCGGGCAACCCTGTCGCGTCCCGTTGCTCAAGGGAAAGTAGGCAGAGTATGTGCCATTTACCCGCACCCGGGCCGTAGGGTTAGAATAGATTGCCGATATCCATCTGCATAGGTTGTTCCCGAACCCGACCGCCCTGAGCGTCGCGTGGAGAAACGTCCAATCTACCCGATCGAATGCCTTTTCCGCGTCGGTCGAAAGGAGGATGGCTGGGATACGTTTCGATGTGGCGAAATTAATCGCATTTAGCACTCTGACAGTATTGTCCTTGGCGTCTCTATGTGGCAAGAAACCTACCTGGTCAGTATGGATGATTTTACCTACGCTATGCAGGAAACGGTTGGCTAGGATTTTGGAGAACACTTTCAGGTCTATATTTAACAAGGATATCGGGCGGAAGCTAGAGCATAGTGAGATGTCCTTCCCCTCTTTAGGGATAACCGTGATTGTGGCCCGAAGAGAGTCTGCCGGGAAGGTGGGATCAGCTATAAGGGAGTTATACGCCTGTAGGAAAGGGTTCAGTCAGCTGGTCGCTAAAGGTCTTATAATAACGAAGCGAAAAACCATCGGGTCCCGGGGCCTTATGCGGCTTCATTTGTTTCAGGGCCTGTGCCCATTCAACTGCGATGAGACTCTAGCCCCTCCGCTTCCCCTTGGGGTATGCGGGGCAGATTCGTCTGTGTAAGGTAGGTTTGGATTTTGGCGATGCGTCTTGAGGTGGAATCTGGGGTCTTAGGGCCCTCCAGGTTATAGAGTTCTGCGAAGAAGTCCCTGAATCGCTCTGCTATGGCCTTGGAGCTAGAGAGTGGAGTACTGTCGTGCCCCGTGATGGTGGGAATAAAAGTTTGGGCTCGGGCTTCCCTGAGCGCCAAGGCCAGGGACCTACCAGGTTTGTTGCCGTATTCAAAGTATGAACGTTTGACCCTCACCTGTTTCGCCTTGATCTTACCCAACAAAATGTCATTCAGTTGCTGGCGTAACGTCCATAACTCAGCCTCCACCGCTCTTGCGAGGGTTTGTTTATGGCTGGCCTCTAGGTTGCCGATTTGAGTCAGCAGCAAAGAGATCATTTCGGATCTTTTTCGCTTTGCATGGGAGGCATGAGCTATGAGGGTACCTCGCACACAACACTTGTGGGCTTCCCAAATAGAAAGAGGTGAGGACTCTGGGATCTGGTTGTGTTGGAAAAAGCGAGCGAGATCCTGCTTAACGCGGACAATCAGTTGGTCGTCATCAAGCAGGAGGTCGTTCAACTGCTAGTGCCATGGTCTGGGACCTTCTGAATGGAGCAGTATGTCGATCAGGATCGGGGCATGGTCAGATATCGTAATAACATCTATGGCAGAGTGGCGCACTCTGTGCAGGTCCCGCTGTCTGACAAGAAAGTAGTCGATCCGTGAGTAAACTCTGTGAGCGGCAGAATAAAAGGAATAATCCCGCTCCCGAGCGTGCATAAGCCGCCACAGATCAACCAATTGTTCCGCATGTAGGGTCTTTCGTAACTTTCTAAGAAATGCGTAGGAGAGGTGAGAGGCATTACGGGAGACATCCAATTGTGGGTCAAGGGCAACATTAAAGTCGCCACCCACAACAAGAATCCCCTCTGCGAAATCTGAGAGTGCAAGGAGGCACTCCTCCATGAAGGAGATCTGACCCGAATTGGGGGCATAGATGTTGGCCAAGGTCACTAGCGAGCCATAAAAACTACCCTTTACAAACAGGTATCTGCCCTCCCCATCCTCCGACGTGGAGATGTGTTGCCAGCCCGAAGATTTGGCAATTAATATACTGACCCCTCAGGTTTTTCCGGTTGGTGATGGGCTATGGTATACAAATGGGAAGCGTTGGTCGGCGAGTCTCGGGATGCAGCCCAACTGAAAATGTGTCTCCTGAAGTTATGCCACCTGTGCCCCGTGTCTCCACAAATCCCAACGGACCCTGGACCGCTTTTCTGGGACATTGAGACCCTTTACGTTCCAGGATAAGATTTTCGTGGGGAACGATCTCATCGTTCCATCCACCCGACGGGCCATGTCTGCTATCTGGAAGGGCTACTGGCAAAGGTAAGAGGAGGAAGGGTGCACAGAGAGGAAGAAGGGTCAGAGGTGGGAGGAACCTAACCCCGGTATACAGCACCCAAACTAGTAATCAACCTTGGTAGGCGGGTGATGACCCGCCAGCTCGCTCAGGCTCAGTCAACAATATCTTAATAACATTTCAACCATTGAGAATACAATTGGACATAGAACACCACTCCACCTCCTCCTCCCTCCTCCCAATGTTATTAAACCTCCCGCCAGAGTCAGCCTCCCCCTACGGCAGTCGGGTTACCGGGATGGTCCGAGGTCCAGGAGATGGGGTGAACCTCCCGGGCGTCGAGCCATGCGGCGAATTACAGCCATCACAAATAAAAAGCCCAGCTTCACGGAAAAAATCGTCGGATAGCTGTTGACAAACCAGCAAGTCACCCCTCATAGTGTTACAGTGACGTGCAAGGCCGCCGGCCCAAGTCCCCTCGCAGGGTGTGGGAAGTGTACAGAGGTAACCTGACTCGTGCGGCCCCTACCAACAGACCCTGGGTAGAGAATCAGCCGTACACATAATAATTAAGCCATGGGCATGACCCGGTGATGTTGCTAGGCGATCCGAAGGAACCTGCAATAGTAAAGGGTTAAATAACAGGTGTCCACAATATAGCAAGCTTGTGTACTAGTGTAACGTAAGCGTCTGTGAGAGGACCCCAGGAGATGGTCACTCCATAAGGATACGTCTTTATCCGCAGGGCTGAAATGAATGAGGGGTGGGAAGGGGGGAGGGTCTGCTGGCTGAGAACGGTGAGTAGGGGGTGACTGCGGGTGGCCGAAGGCGGCTTGGGAGGGCAATCCGGTGGATCCAAAAGTTCACGGAGAAAAGAGGAGGAGTGGAGTGGGGACCAACCGTCCAAATGCAGTCCTTGGGTTCAGGGGCCGATAGGTGAATCCGTGTCGCGTTGGTAGACTCTTCCCCATCTGTACGAGGCTCTGGGCGACAGGCTGGTATCCTTTTATGGCTTCAACCGTGACGCAGCGAGCGTCAATGAAAAACAGGTATGCAGTAACATGGACTGGGCTCGGCTTTCTCAGTCCTCGTGGGACGCGGGGTCTCTGGGCCGATCACCTCTGTCCCGATAGCGAGAGCGTCCTCTGCGAAGCCTCTGGGGTCGGGGGGCTGTCGGCAGGCTAGGCCTGGATGCTTCAGGAGAAAGGAGCCAATCCGGGACCTCTATGGGGTCTGAGCCCAGGAAGTTGAATAACTCAGGGAGTTGTTCAGGGGTCATCAGTAGAAAGGTCGTACCAGCTTTTTGCACTTGAAGGTGAAAGGGGTGGCCCCATTTGTAAGTCGCCCCATTCTCAGTGACGTGTGTGAGCAGCGGGCGTATCAGGCGCCTGAGATAAAGAGTGTATCTGGACAGATCTGGTAAAATTGTGATCTCTGCCCCATTAAAGTCCACGTTTTTTTTGTCCAGGCTTGCCGCATGACGGCCTCTTTTTGGACATAAAAATGGATCCGGCATAGAACATCTCTAGGAGGTGTACGATCCGGGCCCCCAGAACCGTTGACTCTGTGTACTCGGTCCATTTCGATGAGTGTCGAGGGGTCACGGTCCAGCAAGTGGTTAAGGATGGCTTGGACGGACGCTCTCATGTCACCCCCTGTAGTAGATTCTGGGATCCCTCTTAAGCGGATATTGTTCCGCCGATTCCGGTTCTCGCCATCATCCATGTTCAAATATAGCATGGCGTAAGCCCTGTTGTGGGCCGCAGTGGTCGCTTCTAGGGCAGTGACACGTGCCAGCAGGCCCCCATGCGACGTTTCTGCCTCAGTCACCCTGGTCTCCAGGCCAGTGACCGCTTGGGCCACCCCCTCTATTTCCCTGCGCAGGGTCCCCTCTACCTGTTGAGCGAGGCGGTTCACGTCTTCCTTCGTGGCCAGCGACTGTAGGAGCACCCTGATGTCATCACCGAGCATGGCGGTCAAGGCCGGAGACATCTGTGGGGTGTCATCAGGATAGTGTGAGGCTGAGTCCAGTAGTCTCGGCGACCGGATGGGAGAGTGGCCAGGAGCTGATATCTCCGCGGGAGAGAGGGCTGTAGCCAGCGCTGCTGGGATCTGTCGGCGGAGACGCGTCTCGTGGGAGGCAAGATGGCCGGTTAACGCCATGTGTGCTGGAGAGGCCGCCTGAGATCTCGTGGTCGCGGGGGAGAAGTAGCCAGGTATAGTCCGTCGGTGGTCTTCTGGTTTGATCTGTGGGACCTCCGGGTACCGTACATGTGGAGTATCGTGTGTTTGCTGCAGTCAGTGAGCGGTAGTGGGTCTATTAGGGAGCAGAGCTCAGCACACGCACGTCTCTACGGCTCCATTGCTTGGCCACGCCCCCCACACCTATAGTTTCTAACCATATCTTGTAGCATGCCTATAGTTTGACTATCTCTTGTAGCATATCTGTAGTCTCTGACCATCTCTAGTAGATTGGTTGTTGTCTCTGACCATCTATTGTAGCATGCCTGTAGTTCCTGACTATCTCTTGTAGCATTTCTATATCCTCTGACCATCTCTTGTAGCATTTCTATAGCCCCTGACCATCTCTTGTACAATGCCTATAGTCTCTGACCATCTCTTGTTGCATGTCTCTAATCTCTGAATATCACTTTTAGCATGCCTGTAGTCTCTGACCATCTCTTTTAGCATGTCCGTAGTCTCTGACAATCTATGGTATCATACCTGTAGTCTCTGACAATCTATGGTATCATACCTGTAGTCTCTGACCATATCTTCTTGCATGTCTATGATCTGTTACCATCTCTTGTAGCACGCATGTAGATTTTGATCATCTCTTGTAGCATATGAATAGTCTCTGACCATCACTGGTAGCACGCCTAAAGTCTCTGGCCATCTCTTATAGCCTGCCTGTAGTCTCGGACCATATCTTGTAGCATGTCTGTTGTCTCTGTCCATCTCTTGTAGCATGCCAGTAGTCTCTAACCGATCTCTGGTAGCATGCCTGTAGTCTCTGACCGATCTCTGGTAACATGCCTGTAGTCTCTGACCGATCTCTGGTAGCATGCCTGTAGTCTCTGACCGATCTCTGGTAACATGCCTGTAGTCTCTGACCGATCTCTGGTAGCATGCCTGTAGTCTTTGACCGATCTCTCATATTATGCTTGTAGTTTCCGTCCATCTCGTTTGATGCCTTTAGTCTATATCTCTTGTGTCATGTTTGTAGTCTCTGACCATCCCCTGTTGCATGCTTGCATTCTCTAACCATCTCTTGTAGCATGCCTATAGTCTCGGACCAGTGGCGTAACAACCGGGGGTGCGGGGGGGTCACTTGCCCCGGGCGCAGGACTGAGGGGGGGCGCCGTCACGACCCCCGCTTAACGAAGCCATGGCTCCCTCTCCCTGACACGATCACCTGATTGGAATCCCTGGCAGATCTACCAGGGTCGTAGCTGCAACCGAGCCTTGGTGCTCCACCACTGACTCCAAGCTGTAGAGAGACTACAAGTTACAGCCCAGACAGGAGGAAGAGAGCCCCGGTGACTTGCCTTTTCCATAAAAAGACCCACCGAAATCCTTAGCACCAGGCCCATGATGCTCCTTATCCGGTCCTGCCACAGAGTAAGACCAGGGATTATATTTTTGCTGTTTGCACCAAACAAAGACCCTCCAGTTAGGCTGGTACACCTTGTAAAATGTGGACTTCTTGGCCTGCAAGAAAGGTATTAAAAGTCCAACAGACCTCATTCCCTCAGGAACCGGGCTTCAACAGCCAATCTGTCAAAGCCAGCAACAGAGCAGATGTGAGAGCCTACCAGAATCCAGAGAATATCCATATACCACACTGTTCCAGGCTATCAGAGCCACAAGGATCACTGGAATGGCATCTGCTTTGATCCTGTAGAGCAGACAAGAATCTTCAATGTAGGGAAAGCTGATCCCACTGAGTAACCCAGTATATGTAGTGAAAAATGCTCTTGGACCCATGGAGCAGGTTACAAGCTAGTCAAAGTTTATTGTTCAGTCTGGACATCTACTTCCAGTGCGCCACAGCAGATATCCTGAAATACTGGAGTGTAGATATATTTCCCACCCAAGTCCAACCTGTCTGAGGAAGTCCACCTGCCAGTTGTCCACTCCTAGGAAGTGTACTGCAGACAAGGCCAGAATGTGAAGATCTGGCCAAGACCAGATCCGTTTCCTTTTGCACAGCCGACTTCTGAATCCTCCTTGAGGGCTGATGTCCAACACAATCAAGGCATTGGACTGAACATTGCACGGCCAGTCCCTTAAAAGGAGAACTATGGGGTCAGTGTTTTTCCCCATAGTTCTTCTTGGGGTAACGAATGTCCAATGCAGGAGGAGACAAATTGCTCTCAACATCTGAACATTGGACTGTCTGGATTCCTTTACTGACCAGGCCCATTGTGCTGTTGAGGTCCTAAGGACACCTCCCCTGACCAAAAGGCTGACACCTGTCAGCACTGTCTAATGTAGTGGAAATCTACCCAATTGGAAGATTACCAAGCCAGCACTATCCTCCCATAGCTGACTGGTGACGCAGTTAGAGAAAGAGCTCACTTTTCCTATCCTGCCAGAATGCTCAGTTGTAGTGGTCTGGAATAGGACTGCCTTGAGGGAAGTTCCCATCAGTACCAAGACCCTTAGAGAAGCTCACAAGGAGTTTCTGTGGGTCATAGGCTCCCTGCAAATTGCATATTCAAGCAACTTCCCAGGGGGAAGAAACATGCTGCTCTGGATTGGGTCCAGGAGTCCCAGGTACTCCAACCACTGGGCTGATCCAGAAGACTTCGAAACTCGGACCGAAAATACTATTTATACGACACCTCATCTTAGAGACCTGATTGCTATTGTGTTTTGACAGCTGAGAATGTCAATAATGGGTGGAACAATCCCTGTGATGTCATGGCTTACTCCACCCATCTGTTTACATTCTGGCCAGATATGGCATTTTGCAGCAAGTCTTCGTCGAGTTTGGACTGGTCATCTTGCGGCAGAACTTGTTGGCAGGTGTCGTGCAGTGTGATTGATCTTGGATTATATCGATGGAGCCATTTTTTTTTTTCTAAAAGTGTGGTGTGTTTTACATTTTGGTTTATCCCTAAAGTGAATAAGTAGGGGCACAAGTACCCTTTATTTGTTCACAAAGGGGCAGTGTCTAGGTGGCCCCTTAAAGGGGTACCCCAATGGAAATAAGCCCCCTGCCTGCAGACCCCCATAAGCACCAGGTCAGAGTTGTGGGGAAGAGGCCCTTGGACACACTTTGTAAAATGTCAATTTGCTACAACATGAATTTGCATATACCACCTCATCTCATCTGAAATTAGTTATTGGAAATTCAGATTTGTATGCATTTGTTATTTCTGTCACTTGGAGAATCAGATATACCCAAACAACAAATCTTTTCAAAAATGAATTGCACATGTCTAGCCCAAAGTATCTAGGGCCTGAAGTGACATTACAGGTTGGTCCCTGAAGTGGCTTGGTTGGGTTGCCACCCCCATGTGTAAACTGGGTGGTAGCTGCTGTGGCCAAGCCAGATCTTGCTAGGAAGAAGAAAGAAAAGGTATCTACATCATGTTTCCTTTGAGTCTCATCACCCAACACTGGCTGATAACGATACAGTGGCCTCATAGCTATTACACAGTTGTCCGAATTGTCCTGAACAGTTTTTTTGAGTCTTGGCTTGGTGAATGTGGTAAAGTGTCACTGTGCAAAGGGGGACTTTCCTCGCAAAGTGAACAGCCTGCCTTTAACAATCACTGGCTACTAGACATGTGCGATTCGGTTCGTTCCGAAATTCGTTGGACGAATTTTCGGAAATTCGGATGCATCCGAATTCCGAATTCAAGCTAAGACGAATGCAAAAGAATCTGAAATTCCCAGAAATTACAACAGTTACCTTCTCCAACAGTTCCTTGCTTAAAGTACAGAAGCAATAGCGTAGTGGGTAGGGGACAGGTTTGCCATTGTTAAGGTTGCAGGTTCTAGTCCCGGGAGGAAACATGGGGTCCCCCCCTAACAGTCCTATCAGACCCTTGATCCGAGCGCCCCCCCCTCCCTGCGCCTTACTAGGCCACGTGCCCTCGGCATTGGGAGGGTGTCCCCATGCCGATGGTGACAAAGGCTTCTTCCCCACAACCCTGACCCGGTGGTTGTGGGGGTCTGCGGGCAAGGGGACTTATTTGCATCAGGGTACCCCTTTAAATAAGGGGGCACCCAGATGCCGCCCCCCCATGTGAATGAGTAAGGGGTACGTGTACCCCTACCCATTCACTAAAGAGTTAAATCAAATAGTCAGTAAAAAGTCCAGACTTTTGACAAAATCCTTTAATTGAAAAAAAAATCAATTTTTGACTATTACTTTAATAAAAAAAATGAAAAAAAAAAAAAAATGGCTCCATCGATGTAATCCAGAGTCAGGATCAGGATGCAGCACCCCCGCCGAAATAAAAATAAAAAAAGTCCCGCCGCAGACGACCACCCGAATCTGACAAAAACGACATTCAGTTTGAAAGTCCAACAGATGGGCGGAGCGAGTCATGACATCACGGCTCGCTCCGCCCATTTGACATGCTCAGCTGTCAACTGCTACATATTGCAGTCATATATATCAAATGCTTCTATGCTTAAAGTACAGAGGCTATAGAGTAGTGGATAGAGGTACAGGCTTGCAATTGATTGCCATTGTGAAGTTGCCATTGTGAAGTTTCCTAGTTCAAGTCCAGCCACGGGAGAGTAAAGTTTTTGTTTTTTTCATAAACGAATTTCGGCAGGACTACCGCTAACGAATTTTGTCCGAAACTAATTTAATTTCGGACCCGAAAAATGAAACTAAACTAAACTTTTTTTTCCAAAACGAAACTAAACTAAAACAAATTTTTTGCTGGTGCACACGTCTACTGGCTACGATGCAAGGTCATCATGCTATAGACAGGGAATTAATTATCTTAGACAGTCAAGTTGTCATAGAAATGGTTCTACTTCCAGAAATAGGTCAGTGTCATTGACCGGTCATAGGCAGAGTCCGAGTCCATGCCAGAGCCAGTGTTTTAGGCAGATTCACAGGCAGTGCCAGACAAGTCATAATGGTCTTCGGAAGTGTCAGTCCTAGGCAGAGTCAAAAGTGTCAGGCAGTCATAACCACTGTCATGGGGCAGAGTCAAAAGCAGAGCTGCAAGCACCCCAACCATTAAAATGTTCACACAGAGGCCATTCTAGATTATAATGTCAACATTTATTTAAAATTATGTACATACAAATTAAAAGCCATAAAGAACAAGGAACAATTAAAACCCATGCCAACAGGTCACCATCTGGGGCAGGTCAAGTGCAAAATCATCAAGGGATGCCAGGAAAGATGGAAGTGCGCTTGAAATATCTGGGGGGAAAAGAAAGTTTATTTTGATACAAAGTTCAGAGCATTACCACCAGGAGGAGATTAGATAAAAGTAGAACTGTACTTAGTACAAATGGTCATCCACAGCCTTTAAACACCACTCAGTGCTTCTAACCCCATCTAACATACCTTGGCTAGTTTAGGGATCTTCACTGCTGCCCTGCAGACAACCTCAGATACAGTATATATTGCCAAACATATTGGGACACCCCTCCAAATCATTGGATTCAGGTGTTCCAATCACCTCCATGCCCACAGCAGACTGCTTCTACAAACATTGGCAATGGGTCACTCAGGAGCTCAGTGAATGCAAGTGTATCATGTTAGGTTGTCACCTGTGCAATAAGTCCATCTGTGAAATTTCCTTGCTACTAAATATTCCAAGGTCAACTGTTGGTGGTATTAAAACAAAGTGGAAGCAACTGCGAACAGCAACTCAGCCACAAAGTGGTAGGCCATGTAAAATGACCAAGAGCGGTCAGCGTATGCTGAAGTGCACAGAAGTTGCCAACTGTATGCATAGTCCATAGCTACAGACCTCCAAACCTCATGTGGCCTTCAGATTGGCACGACAGTGTGTAGAGAGCTTCGGGACATCGGAAATGCGTTTCCATGGCTGAGCAGCTGCATCCAAGCCTTACATCACCAAGTGCAATACAAAGCGTCAGATGCAGTGGTGTAAAGCATGTCGCTAACGGACTCGAGTGGAGACGTGCTCTCTGGAGTGATGAATCACACTTCTGTCTGCCAATCCGATGGATGTGTCTGGTGGTTGCCAAGAGAACAGTACTTTCCTGACTGCATTGTGCCAAGTGTGGGGGGGTTGTTTTTTAGTTTTTCATGTGTTGGGCTTGGCCCCCCTTAGTTCCAGTAAAGGTAACTGCCAAGGGACTAGCATACCAAGACACTTGAGAAAATTTCAGGTTCCCAACTTTGTGGGAACTGTTTGGGAATGGCCCCTTCCTGCTGGAACATGACTGCACAAAGCAAGGTCCATAAAGACATAGATGAGAGTTTGGGGTGGAGGAACTTGACTGGCCTGCAGAGTCCTGACCTCAACCCGATCAGAACACCTTTGGGATTATAGAAGAGGCTGCGAGCCAGGCCTTCTCATCCAAGATCAGTACCTGACCTCACAAATGTGCTTCTGGAAGTTAAGTCAAACATTCCCATAGACACCAGCCTTCCCAGAAGAGTTATAGTTACATAGTATTTGAGGTTGAATAAAGACATATGTCCATCAAGTCCAACCTATTTGTGTATTTGTATGGTCCTATTGGTGTGTAGTATGTATAGGTCCCAGTGTGTTCTCAATCTCAAAAGTACTTGTACCCCTGTATATTACGGTCCCTGAGGAAATGGTCCATTCGCCTCTTAAATAATTCCACACTCAGCAGAAATCACAGCATGTGGCAGCGAGTTCCGGACCCTGACTGATAACCCCTTCGCCCCTTTTGCTGAAATTTTCTCTCCACCAATTTTAAGTGGTGGCCTCTTGTCCTAGTCATAGAGTTAATTGTAAAACGTTTGCTGCTAATGTTACTATCCCCCAGTAAACATTTTACACATGAAAATCATGTCCCCCTTACTTCCAAAGAGAACATGTTTAATTCTAGAAGCGGTTATAGCTGCCAAGGGTGGGCCAACTCAATATTGAACCCTACGGACTAAGCCTGAGATGCCATTAAGGTTAATGTGCGTGTAAAGGCAGGTGTCTCAATACTTTTGGCAATAGTGTATATGCAATGTTAAGTGTCGGCAATGCAAGTTGACCATGAGTGAGTAGATACTAAAGACAAGGTTTTTTTAAAAATCAGAAAAAACCCACTTAGAATGAAGCCCACTTCCAAATACCTGGCTGTATGGTGTGGAAAGCCATGGACATTAAGACTCTGCACTGTCACTAGAATAACTTTACATAGACTAGCTTAGTATATCCCCCCACCTTTTAGTACACATCCACTTAGCATACAGAGCCTAAGAAAAAAAAACCACACACTTGGAAGCAAAATGCCAAAAAACCTGCATGTGCACCTTTGATTTTTTTTGCCTACTTAACCATAGTCCCAGTACAGTTATCTTTAAACTATGGATACTTAAACCTTGTGATTTGTCATTTAGCCAAGAGCAAGGCAAGTTGCATCACTTGACTTGAACCATAGCCAATTATTAGTTGACATGTTCTGAACTAGGACACTCTTGGTGTGCATTTCTAGTTCCCTGATGCAAAGCTGGTCACGGGACATGGAGCATGAGTATGAAGTCCTATTATGGTTAGAAACCAACCTGACTCCCAGCTAATGACTGGAATATCCATCGGAGCTGGCTCATGGGCCAACCAAGCATCAACCTTTGAAGCTTTGTGTTCATGCACAATAAGGGGAACTCCAGAAAGGTCAAGGTGGCTCAGCTTGTGTTCTTCTGGGACATCAAAGGTTTCAAAATCTAGGAATTAAAAAAAATACAAGATATGACTGCTATACCAAGAACCTCCTGTTCCTCATTACTGAGCAAGGCAGGATTTGTGAAATTACTTAATCACAAACCATCTAGCTTCCCTAGACAAAAGACAAATCACACCACAGTAAGTCATCCGTCAGTCCCAGTCTGCCCAGGCCAACTTTCAAAGCCAAAGGTAGAACTTCAAACAAAGCTTCTCTAGCAGTTACAGCACAAGCTTTAGAAAAACCCCATCAAGGGGTAAACCTAAAAGTAAACAAAAAATTAACAAACACTTGCCTGCAGGATTGTAAGGGAGACACTTCCCAATCTCAGGATAGTTCTGTTTTCTAGTCTTAATGCAGACCTTAGAAATCTGAAAGTGATTAAGAATAACTGTTTAGCATGCAGAGTATTTTTATTATGTCATTTACACATTTGACTGATCCTAACCCCAAGCTACCAGCTCCTACCAGACAGGCTTTGTCAGCAGTCACATGATCAGGAACCTATCTTGCAGTTGTAAACTGTGACCTGTTGGGCTACAGTGTGGTCACTGTGCTGGATATGCAGCAGCCTAGCGTTTCAAAACCACCCACCTTGCTGCTGCATATGTGTACGGCTGTGAGAGGTGTTAATACAACTAAAACCCCAACAACATTATATTGCAGCTTACCAATGCTTAAATGTAGTGGTGTGTTTCTGCCCTGGGTTTTCCTTTCTCCCCAAGTAATCCTGCAAATTACATACTTCCTGTCCATTTTCCTGCACTTCTATTTCGTACATATGGCCATGTTAGTCACACAGGCTGGACTTCAAACATGTGCCTTGTTTATCTAAAAAAACAAGCTGGTTTCATGGGACCAGGTTTACACAATAAAAAAATGTCTTTGTGCTTTTATTTCAGCTCACATGAAGGGACAATGACACATTTCTGCCAAGAATAGTTATTTTCTCACCATTTTATCTTACTGAAAATGTTCTTAGATATGGTGGCTGCATTATGGAACAAGTGAAAAACTCATCCCCAATTCAGGCCAAGTTACAAAGATGCTGTCACAGGTTGGTTCTATTGATCGGGGAAGTCAGCGAACACTGCCAATTGCTGGCTTCCCTGATTATATCCCTGCAGAGAGCGGTGACTGACTGCCACTGCAGGGATTCCCACCCCCCTCCATTTCTCTAGCACTGACTGGGGGAATGGATGGGGAGAGGCAGGCACAACTGGCTCTGCTGTCAGCCACTGGGGTGGAACTTTACAGTATTTTTAGGATACGTCCTGGCTGCTGCACTCAGCATATAACTGGCAATATGCCCCTCTATACTGTGTTTGGGGTCACCGGAGGACAGAGTATATGTTCTCCCATGACCCTGAAGATAACTATGGGCAAAAAAGGTTGCCCCATAGTTCTTTAACCAATTCTTCTAGATATTTAACCTGTTCACATCTAGTTTATAACTAATGAGATCTTCCAGCACAGTCAGGAAAAATTAGGTTGACAGTAGCGTCAGTCTCCCCTATATTCCAGAGCAAAATTCAGTACAGAGTACAACTTTTCAGAATAGAGCATGTATTGTGCAAGCTACAATTTAAAACATTTAGGGCCTGTTCTCAAACTTGTGCATTAAATTGCATCATTCTGTGTGATTAATGCATGGTTCTGCACAATGCAGCTACTGTGCATCAACAGTGCGAGAGGCATGTTGCCATTTATTTGAAAGGCACCCCAAATGCACCTCTCACCTGCAATGCATAGTATTGCAATACTGTGCATTGTAGTGCAGTAGAAAAATGTAGGAGTACATGCAGTGCCACATGTTGAGGCACATTTGGTCGCATTGTGGGCGGGAGAGGAGTTTAAGACTAACATTTTGGTTATGCCTAAACTTTAAACTCACAAATTGGCTACACCCACTATTCCTCAGTCATTTAGGAACATTTCCAGGAAAATACTTAGTTAGAAAGTGTGGGAAAGGTTATAGACTATTGCCATGGTTGATGATCCCAGTTTGGAGATCTGCCCACACTGTTGGTGTCAGACTGGAAATCTAAGGGCAAACAAGCCTTAAGCTGGCTATACACCTATTGATTTTTTTTTTTCTATCAGCCTATGTCAGATGAAAATTGTGCAACAGATTACTCCATCTACAATTAACTGGATGGAGGAATCGCCCACTGGGCCAAGCTTCAGTATCATGCTAGTCAGCCCTGCTGGCTCTCAATACCTGAACAATGCCTGCATCCAATCAGATTGTTCAGGTAATGTAACAGCCAGTGGGATCGACCAGCAAGATACTGAAGCTTGGCCCAGCACAAGATTCCTCTATCCACACAGTTTATTTTAGATAGAGGAATCTGTTAAACTTTCCATCTGACCATAGGCCGATAGAAGGAAAAAAAAAACAAAAAAAACCAAAAACAAAAAAACCAAAAACAACCTATAGAAAATCTATGGGCATATGGCCAGCTTTACAGTGGCTCCAGTAATTTTTGGCTCAATAGGACTGGTCCAGCGATTCACAGGACAATAGTACCTGCTTGGTAACTGGTGCAGATGTCTTCAGTTTAAGGGCACCTTTCTGGAATGGAGCAGCTGTTTGGGCAACTTGCTTGTTGATATTTCCCAGAGCTTTTCTTGGCTTCACCACAGTTTCAGAGCTGCCAAACACTTTTCCTAGATTACTTTTGAAAAGGTGTTTTGCTTTACGAGGGTGGGGGATGAAAGAACAAAAAAAAAAAGTTAAACAATCTGCACTTGACCTTCTGCTACAAGGCTACTAAAGGGACTGTTAAGCTGGGGCGTGCAAACTCCAGCTAGAGCCGAGTGGGACACTGGCAGGCATTTCACCGAGCTCAAGGCAACCAGTGATGTCAGTGAGCTGGGTGCGACCGACAGCACAGCTCTAACACCCATCCCACAAAGCATCAGCACCCTACCCAAAGCCCCCACAGCCTCGGGTGGCATATAAGGCAGGGTCTGTTATTACTAGGGATGCACTGATACCAGTATCGGTGCCAATACCAAGTATTTGGGGTGAGGGCGTACTCGTCCAAATACCTTCCCCGATACCGCAACTTCTGGTCTGAGGAAGATTTCCTCTGACCGGCAGTGCTGTAGGGGAATATGGCGCCAGCTTCCTGGGCAATCAGGAAGCCGGGTGGCGAGCAATGACCTGCCTCTCGGCTTCCTGATTGGCCGGGGGGGGGGGGGCACTGAGGATGCAAGGCTGCACCTCCATATTGGAGTGGCAGGTTTTTGTCTGGGAGTCTTCCTGTACTTTTCAGAGCTTTTAGAAGCCATGGCTCCCGGGGTGGGGGAGGATGAATAGAGGGGATGAAGAGCAGGGCGAGTAGAAGGAAAGAGGCGAAGGATCAGTTATAAATGCTCACTGACGTCCGCTCGATGCCGATTTGCTGGGAAGCCAGTTTCCCCTCACAATCGAGCCAGCCAAACATGGGGCCGGTTTCTCGGGTAATCAGGAAGCATGTCATTACTCGCCACCCAGCTTCCCGATTGCCCAGGAAACTGGCCCCATGCCAGCGGACGCATTGGTACTCGGTATCGGCAAGTACCAAAAAGGCAAATAAAAAAAAAGTGCATCCCTAATAATTACTGACCACTCCCAAAGTTTAAACCCCCTTTATTGGACTGCCACAGGCCACACTGCTGTGTACATTAACTAAAACGTGTTTTATAGCTGAAACCCTCCAATATCTATGTTGTCTCATTTCCATAAAACTCAACTGCAGGATCCTTATGAAAAAGTCTAAAAGGGACAAGAAACCTGGTTTATTGAAATCTTTGACAATATGCTCAGATGATCCAACTGCCAGTTTCCTTTTGGTATGACACACATTAGAGTACACAAAGACCAGTATATGCAAGTAGCAAGCATCACACATAAGCAAACATGGAGGCAGGTGCCGTGTCCTTCAATAAATGGAGTACAAAGACGTCCCCATTTTCTTTTCCATTCATTGACAGACATGTCAGGTACACAATATGCATACCCAATTTCTCTTTACTTCCCCAGTATTCTGGCAGTGGCCATGCAGGGCAGATTACTAGCTCTTACTTCATTGCACATCATCCCAGGGGAGGAAAATACCTTTCTTTGAGATCTCATGAGATTACAAATGAGATTTCCCAGCAATTATCTGCTGGCAAGCAATCCCAGTGTGCATTACTTTGACAATCCGAAGTCATAGGCCATCAGACTACTCACCAGAGTTAGCTTGTTCAAGATCCTTGAACAGGGTGGTAGAAGCAATGTCTCCATTTTCTTGGTCGACAAATATCACAGCTGCCATGCTGCACTTTATTTAGAACTGTGATGTAATTGCAAGAAGTTAGGACTTGTTTCACAAGCATAGTTTATATAAAAATTAACAGAATCTAATAACCTCCTTTTCACAGAACATTCCATGCAACCTGCAACCTTTCCACTTTTGCAGACACATTTGAGAAAACCCTCAGTATGATTAAGTGTTCCTAGTCACACATGCACATGTAAAAAAAAAAGTTATAAAAAACATTTTGTACCTTTTAGATGCATCTATAATAAGCCTTTGCAAGCTTCTCCAAGTTAACTATTCAAATGAACACATTTGAGCCTACAGAGCATTGGATCACAGGTGCAATGCTTTAGCTACTGCAGACTCCCTCCCAAGCCCCTGCCTGCACTGAGGTATGGACTTTCAGCTAAGTGACAGGAAATATGGAGTACAAGCATGGTGACATAACCACACTTGTACTCCATGAAGACTACAAGTCCCTCTGCTGCTGTGTCCCTCCATTCACAGATCCTGTGACCAGGTTTCATATTACACCCTAAAAATGGTTGACACTTGGTTGCAAAGGACTTACCATTTAACCCTTTGTTAGGACAAGGTTGAGCTATGCCAACATTAACCTGCCCAGCCTCCCTCATCAAAAAAAAGCATTCCTTTTAGTAAAAGCTAACTTGCATATTTCATGCTATATACTAAGTGAATGGGAACAGATCACAGGTAAAGGTGGTGCTCTCCCAATCAGGCTGCAAAGTGGAAATACACTGGTGGGAGAGAGGTTTATCAATACTGGGATTAGACAGAATCTGGAGCAGTTTCCCATGGAAAATCACTTTCTCTCTTCAGGTAAGCTTTAAAAATGAAAGCTAGATGGGTTACCATGGACAACTGGGCTCCAAATTTGAAAAATTCTCTTTTTAAATTTACTTAGTCTTCACTACACATCTCAAGAGACAGATTATCTGATCTTGCACAGACAGCACATGTCTCTGATAGGAACCAACAGCATGTCCACACACAGACCACAGTCCTCTACCAGATCCCAAAGATTAGACAAGATATCCACCAACCACTATGGGTCTCTGCCAGGATAAATAGCAGTTTGCACATGTGCAGCAGATCCATAGCATGCACAGAGATGATAACAATCTCTGGCAGGTTCATGGTACCCAGCTGTAATCCATGTCCACACATGCCAGAACTTTTCCAAGATGGCAGCATAGGACATGGCATGCAGGAGGAGAATACTGGATTCACTGGGCAAGCAAGTATACTATCTGAGCTCAACCCAGTACACCAATAAGAGGGGACTAAAAGCAATATAACTTGAGGGGGCTGGGTTGGTTGAATTTCTTCTTTAACCTGCCCCAGGTACAGACCCCCTCCTTCATGCAAAGGCAGCCACCACCAGCCAGGTCCTCTACCCCCCCCCCAGGGACAAGACCCAATCACAACACTTACCACAAACACCCACTGTGGAACCATTTGGACCCATGTAACCCAACCACCATCCTCCACCTTACCTAGGAAGCCTTCACAACTCTCCTCTATTCAATATACACCTGCTAACCCTCCAGTACTTAAATCAAAGGCTGCTTGCTTATTGGCTGCACGGCGAGGATGCTATTCTTTCATTGGCCATATTCTCCAGTGGCAGTTTGTTTTTATTGGGTAAGAATTAAGTGCATCTTGGCCGCACCTGCTGCAGCATACATAGATTGAGACGCTAAAACACCAGCACATGGACGGGGATCTTCTCCAAAATATCATTTTATTTTAGTTTGGCATAAAAACACCAAAACAGTTTACACGTTTCATCCCAAACACTGGGCCTTAGTCATATCCACACATCAAGTCTTATATACTCCCAACCTCCAAAATGGTAGGCGTAGGAGGTATCCCCTCAAACAAAGTGAACCCATGCAGCATAGAAATTGCTTCACAAGATCAAAATAAAATATAAACCCGCTAATGCTGATCCCCAGACTAGTCGGAGAGCAGCGGTTGTAAAACAGAGGGTTAAATATTTGGGGCGCTTGGATGTGTTAATTAACGCGTACCAAGCGCATAGACACCCGAAATCAACAAATGTAAATGGATGTTCCCACCTTTTGGCAATGCAAAAAAAAATGTCACTGCAGCACAAACGCACATAGACACATGCAAATGCATATAAAGACATTCATGTTTTCTTTTTTTCTCTCTCCTTTTTCTCTTTCATTTCCATGAATTTACTGGGCCATTCACACCCAATGAGCCTGGATGTGTCAATAAATGCACGCCAAACACGTCAATTAAAATTCATTGATTTTTGGTGTCTATGCATTTGGCATGCTTTAATTACCACATCCAAGCACACTGGGTGTGAATGGACCTGAAACATTTAACCCTTTGTTTTCCAATTGCTGCTCTCCAACTAGTCTGTGGACCTGCATTTTCAGGTTTATAGTTTTGATCTTGTAAAGCATTTTATGTGCTGCATGGGTTAATTTTGTTTGAGGTAATTACTCCTACACCTACCATTTTGGAGGTTGGGAGTATATAAGACTTTATGTGTGGATGTGTATATTAGCTATGACTTAAGCTGGCCATACACCTATAGATTATCTGCAGACTTTTTATGGTCAGATAGAAAAAGTGCAACATTCCTCCATCTACACTAACCTGTGTGGATGGAGGAATCTCCCACTGGGCCAAGCTTCAGTATCTTGCTAGTTGGCCCCGTTGGCTTTTAAAATACCTGAACAATCTGATTGGATGCAGTCATTGTTCAGGTGTTTTGAGAGCCAGCGGGGCCAACTAGCAAGATACTAAGTATACTTAGCTCCTGGCAGCCAATCTGATTAGTGGGAAAGCAAAAGATGGTGAATCTGTTACTTTGCGTTGCAAGGATACTAACGTATCATGACACCTACCCTGTTTTTAACCACTTATACATAAACTGTATGCCATCCATTTTAGAACCATGCTTCATGTGTGTTTTTGCACAATAAATATTTATGTGTAGAACGGTTTATACCTCTGTGCTGAAATAGCTGTTTTTGGGGTGTGCAGGCTTAAAATGTTTTTCAATTCCGTTTAATAGCAATTTTTGCTTCTCATTCAAACTTAAAGCTATGGTCCCTGAGCAGGCGTATCTTGGTCCCCTGATGTCTCATTAAAGAGGACCTGTCACCAGGGGAAAATGAGACTGAAGACTTTCTGTCCTCACTTTCTTTCCCCAGCACAAATTGGAGATATTAGTTGCTGTTAATGACATAAAACTCCCATTGGAGATGACCTCTAACCTGGATTTCATACCCTAGTGACAGCAATAAAGAAAACAAATTAAGTAAAAAGAAAAGTTAAAAAGCTTACAAAATACTAACACCCTCACCTCCCATACACTCACAATGTTTGCACTGTGTTGTGGTGCATTATTGCACATGCATTAGGCGCATTGCGTACATCAATTCATTTTGAATGCGCTGCCAACACAACCCAACTCAGGCAACATTTACAGGGTCCATTTACAGTCATGGCCAAAAATATTGGCACCCCTGCATTTCTGTCAGATAAAGCACCACTTTGCACAGAACATTGTTGCAATTACAAATATTTATGCATTCTCATGTTTATTTCTTTCATTTGCATAGTTATGACACAAAAAAGTGGAGAATGAAAAGCCAATTCTGACACATTCCACGCAAAACTCCAAAAATGGACTGGACAAAAATATTGGCACACTCAATTCATGTTTGGTAGTACAGCTCTTGGGAAAAATAACTGAAACCAATTGCTGTAACCATCAATGAGTTTCTTACACCTCTCTACAGGAATTTTGGACCACTCCTCTTTCGCCAACTGCTCCAGGCCTCTCAGATTGGAAGGGTTCCTTTTCCAAACTGCTGTTTTGAGATATCTCCACAGGTGCTCTATGGGATTCAGATCTGGACTCATTGCTGGCCAGTCCAGTATTCTCCAGCGCTTTGTCTGAAACCATTTCTGGGTGCTTTTTGACGTGTGCTATGGGTAATTGGGACCCATGACCCCTGGTGGAGACCCAGCTTTCTGACACTGGGCCCTACATTGCACCCCAGAATTCTTTGGTAGTCTTCCGATTTCATAATGCCATGCACACAGTCAAGACATCCAGTGCCTGAAGCAGCAAAGCAACCCCAATACATCAGTGAACCGCCATCATGTTTGACTGTAGGGACTGTATTTTTTGGGGTGCTTTTTGACGTGTGCTATGGGTCATTGGGACCCATGACCCCTGATGGAGACCCAACTTTCTGACACTGGGCCCTACATTGCACCCCAGAATTCTTTGGTAGTCTTCCGATTTCATAATGCCATGCACACAGTCAAGACATCCAGTGCCTGAAGCAGCAAAGCAACCCCAATACATCAGTGAACCGCCATCATGTTTGACTGTAGGGACTGTATTTTGTTCTTTAAAGGCCTCATTTCCTTTTCTGAAAACAGGAGAATTATGGGCTTTACCAAAAAGCTGGAATTTTATTTTGTCTGTCCACAGCACATTCTCCCAAAAGGATTTTGGCTTCCTCAGGTTAGTTTTGGCAAACTCCAATCTGGCTTTTTTATGTGTCTGTGTCAGCAGTGGGGTCCTCCTGGGTCTCCTACCATCGCGTCCCTTTTCATTCAGATGGCAACGTATAGTGCAAGCCCTTGTACCCTGTGCCTGAAGGCCAGCTTCAATTTGTCTGGAAGTCGATAGATGGTCTTTATCCACCATTCGAACAATCCTTTGTTGCGATCTTTGATCAATTGTTCTCTTTCATCCACGTCCAGGGAGATTAGCTACAGTGCCATGGGCTGTAATCTTCTTGACACTGTTGTGCACAGTGGACACAGGAACATTAAGATCTCTGGAGATGGACTTGTAACCTTTAGATTGTCCATGCTTTTCCACAAAAACTTGGAATGCAATTATTTCTTGCAATTTGGAGAAGGTGCCAATAATTTTGCCCAGTCCATTTTTTGAGTTTTGCGTGGAATATGCCAGATTTGGCTTTTTTTCCTCTACTTTGTTGTATCATACCAATACAAACAAAAGAAAAAAAAACATGAGAATGCCTAGACATTTGTAATTTCAACCATTTACACACGAGTAGGGATAAAAGCAGTTTATTTACAGCAACCCGCCAATGGGAGTTTGCCATCCGTCCGTTTTTTTACAACGGGCGGACGGGAGTTATAATCATTACATGTAGATATAAATGCAGCGAGTGTAAATACTGGAATGTGGGCTCCATTCACCAGGTGAACAAACCACAATCAGGAGACTTATTTTCAAAGACATGACATTTATTTTCAGTTGAGTTGGATGAGATTTGAAGATCACATCGCTACAATAAAGACACTTCTCCTTGTGTTAAAGCTTTGCCAATTGAGCCTTGTATGTTTATTTTATATTTCTGTCATTCCTGCAAAGGATGAAAGAGGAAAGGTCGGCTCTGTTGACTGGCACACAGGAATGGTCTCCTCCAATCAGCAGGCTGGATGTGTGCCCACTCCCGCTCCCCCCTCCTTCCTAGTGCTGTGCCGTTTAACTGCCATGGACGTTCAGGAGGTGGCTGTGTTATCTATGGGAGTGTCTACATCACCAAACTGAACAGAATTATACATCTTTTGGCGAACAAGGGAGTTCTCACAAATATATATCAAATAGTGTCTTTATTTCCTAAAGCCTGATGAAGGGGACCCTGTGCGGCCCGAAAGCGCTTGATCCCACTTTGAGTGACTTCTAAAAATAAAAATGAAGATTCACTAAAACTTTGACGTATCCTGTCGTATTTGGAGTGCTGGTGACATTTATACACAACCCCTCCAATGGTGTCACCCGGATGCCTCTGGCTCAACATATACAATACAATGTGACTGTATAATCCAACATTAGATTTACCCAAACTATGTAGTGTGTCAGAGGTAGAAAACTCCTGCCCACCAACTGTGCTTTAACTACAAATCCCATCATGCCTCTGGGAGTCATATGCCCCCATATGGGGACAGGTAAAACCACAGCGGTGGGAGAAAGCCATATGTTATAAGGCATAGCGATTACATGGCCAATAAACCAAGACACAGAAAAATCTCCAACCTTGCAACATTAAAACTTGGCATGGAAGAGTCCGGGGAACAGATTACCAGCATGGTCAGCAGAAGAAAAATAAAGCCAGTGGTAGAGAACTATAAAAGAGGTGTAATGACCATAATGGCTGTGTGAGGAAACATCACCATTCTGTAGGCCTCAGGACCCTAGTAGACCAAGGGGTCAGGAAAGACCTATAATCTCTGACAGTCTCTTTTGGCGTGCCTATAGTCTCTTACCATCTCTTGTAGCATGCCTGTTGTTTCTGACCATCTCTTGTAGCATTTTCATAGTCTCTGACCATCTCTTGTAGCCTGCCTGTAGTTTCTGATCTCTGGTAGCATTCCTGTTGTCTCTGATTATCTATTTTCGAATGCCTCTAATCTGTGACCTTCTCTTTGCATGTCTGCAGTCTGTGACCATCACTGGTAGAAATTCTGTAGTCTCAGGCCATCTTTTGTAGCATGCCTATAGTCTGACTATTTCTTGTATCATGTCTTACTGACCGCCTTGAGCCTATACTGATCACCTGAAGCACGCTCTGATTGCCTGAGAGTACCTCAACAGCTTGGAGTCACTGGCAGATCTACCAGGGTCGCAGCTGCAACCGGGCCTTGGCACTCCACCACTGACTCCAAGCTGTAGAGAGACTACAAATTAGAGCCCAGACAGGAGGAAGAGGGCCCCAGTGACTGTTGCCATTTCCATAAAAAAGGCCCACCGGAATCCTTAGCACCAGGCCCATGATGCTCTTTATCCGGTCCTGCCACAGAGTAAGGACTATATTTTTGCTGTTTGCACCAAACTAAGCCCTCCAGGTAGGCTGGTATGCCTTGCAAAATGTGGACTTCTTGGCCTTCAAGAAAGGTATTAAAATCCAACAGACCTCTTTCCCTCAGGAGCCAGGCTTCAACAACCAATCTGTCAAAGCCAGCAACGGAGCAGATGTAAGAGCCTACCAGAATCCCGAGAATATCCATATTCCACACACTGTTCTGGGCTATCGGAGCCACAAGGATCACTGGAATGCCATCTGCTTTGATCCTGTGCAGCAGGCAAGAATCTTCAATGGAGGGAAAGCTGACCCCACTGATTAATCCAGTATATGCAGTGAAAATGCTCTTGGATCCATGGAGCAGGTTACAAGCCAGTCAACTTTATTGTTCAATCTGGACATCTACTGCCAGTGTGCCACAGCAGACCTCCTGAAATACTTGTGTAGAGATCATTCCCACCCAAGTCCACTCCTAGGAAGTTTACTGCAGACAAGGCCAGAATGTTAAGATCTGGCCAAGATCAGATCTGTTTCCCTTTGCACAGCTGACTTTTAAATCTTCCTTGAGGGCTGATGTCCAAAACAATCAAGGGACTGGACATTGACTGGCAGTCCCTGAAGGTAATCTGTCCAATGCAGGAGGAGACAAATTGCCCTCAACATCTGAACATTGGACTGTCTTGAATTCCTTTACTGACCAGGCCCATTGTGCTGTTAAAGTCCCAAGGACACCTCCCCAGACCAAGAGGCTGGCACCTGTCAGCACTGTCTAATGTAGTGGAAATCTACCAATTGGAAGATTACCAAGCTAGCACTATCCTCCTCTAGCTAATGATGTATGGGGCAGTTAGAGAAATAGCTCACTTTTCCCGTGCTGCCAGAATGCTCAGTTGTAGTGGTCTGGAATAGCACTGCCTTGAGTGAAGTTCCCATCGGAACCAAGACCCTTAGAGAAGCTCACAAGGAGTTTGTCGGTCATAGGCCCCCGGCAATTGCATATGCAAGCAACTTCCCAGGGGGAAGAAACATGCTGCTCTGATTGGGTTCCAGGAGTCCCAGGTACTCCAACCACTGGGTTGATCCAGAAGACTTCTGGAGACTCTGGACCCAACATACTATTTATACGACACCTCAACTCAGACCTGATTCTCAGGTGTCATAACACAATAGCAATGTCAATAACAGGTGGAATCCCTGTGATGTCATGGCTTGCTCCACCCATCTGTTTACAGTCTGGCCAGATATAGAATTCTGCAGCAAGCCTTCATCGAGTTTGGACTGATCATCTTGTGGCAGGACTTGTTGGCAGGTGTCGTGCAGTGAGATTGATCCTGGATTACATTGATGGAACCATTTTTTTTCTGAAAGTGGTGTTCTACATTTTGGTTTATCCCTTCCATGAATAAGTAGGGGTACAAGTACCCTTTATTTGTTGACAAAGGGGCAGTGTCTCG
>NW_017306818.1:861217-878596 GCF_000935625.1 Nanorana parkeri
GGGGGGGGGGGGGGGGGGGGGGGGAAGAGGCCCTTGGACACACACTTTGTAAAATGTCACTTTGCCACAGCATAAATTTGCACGGTGGAGCATATACCACCACTCACTAATTCCATCTGAAATTAGTTATTGGAAATTCAGATTTGTATGCATTCATTATTTCTGTAATTTGGAGATTTGGATATACCCGAACAACAAATCTTTCCCAAAATTAATTGCACATGTCTAGCCCAAAGTATCTAGGGCCTGAAGTGACATTACAGGTTGGTCCCTGAAGTGGCTTGGTTGGGTTGCCACCCCCATGTGTAAGCTGGGAGGTAGCCGCTGTGGCCAAGTCAGATCTTGATAGGAAGAAGTAGAAGGAAAAAAGGCATCTACATCATGTTTTCATTGAGTCTCATGGCACTGGCTGATAACTGGGTGTTTTAGGAGGGTCCTCAAAGCTCGAGCCAGCATACAGTTGCCTCATAGCCGTTACCCAGTTGTCTAAATGTCCTGAACTATTTTTTTGACTTGGTGAATGTGCTAAAGTGTAACTATGCAAAGGGGGACCTCCTTGCAAAGTGAACAGCCTGCCTTTAAATATCACTGGCTATGATGCAGGGTCATCGTGCTATAGACAGGCAATTAATTCTTAGACATAGTCAAGTTGTCAGGTTGTATAAATGGTTCTAGTTCCACTAAAAGGGCAGTGTCATTGACAGGTCATAGGCAGAGCCAGTGTTTTAGGCAGATTCACAGGCAGTGCCAGCCAAGTCATAAAATGGTCTTAAGTAGTGTCAGTCCTATGCAGAGTCAAAAGTGTCAGGCAGTCATAAGCACTGTCATGGGGCAGAGCTTTAAACATTAAAATGTTCACACAGAGGCCATTCTAAATTATAATGTCAACATTTATTTAAAATTATGTACATACAAAGTAAAAGCCATAAAGAATAAGGAACAATTAAAACCCATGCCAACAGTTCACCATCTGGGGCAGGTCAAGTGCAAAATCATCAAGGGCTGCCAGGAAAGATGGAAGTGCGCTTGAAATATCTGGGGGGAAAAGAAAGTTTATTTTGATACAAAGTTCAGAGCATTACCACCAGGAGGAGATTAGATAAAAGTAGAATTGTAATTAGTACAAATGGTCATCCACAGCCTTTAACCACCCCTCAGTGCTTCTGACCCCATCTTACTTATCTTGGCTAGTTTAGGGATCTTCACTGCTGCCCTGCAGACAACCTCAGATACAGTATATTGCCAAACATATTGGGACACCCCTCCAAATCATTGGATTCAGGTGTTCCAATGAACCACAGCTGTATAAAAGCAAGCACCTATGCATGCAGACTGCTTTTACAAAAACATGTGCAATGGGTCGCTCAGGAGCTCAGCGCTTTCATGCATGGTACCATGTTAGGTTGCCACCTGTGCAATAAGTCCATCTGCGAAATTTCCTTGCTACTAAATATTCCACGGTCAACTGATAGGGGTATTATAACAAAGTGGAAGCAACTGCGAACAGCAACTCAGCCACAAAGTGGTAGGCCATGTAAAAATGACCAAGAGCGGTCAGCACATGCTGAAGCACACAGTGTGCAGAAGTTGTCAACTGTCTGCAGAGTCCATAGCTACAGACCTCCAAACCTCATGTGGTCTTCAGATTGGCACCACAGTGCGTAGAGAGCTTCTTGGAATGAGTTTCCATGACTGAGCAGCTGCATCCAAGCCTTACATTACCAAGTGCAATGCAAAGCGTCAGATGCAGTGGTGTAAAGCATGCAGCTACTGGACTCTAGAGAAGTGGAGACATGTTCTCTGTAGTGATGAATCACACTTCTGTCTGGCAATCCGATGGATGATGGTTGCAAGGAGAAGAGTACTTGCCTGACTGCATTGCGCCAAGTGTAAAGTTTGGGGGGGGGGGGGTTGGGGGGGGGGGTTGTTTTGCGGGAGTTGGGCTCCAGCCGCAATGGTAAGTTTGGGGGGGGGGGGGTTATGGTGTGGGGTTGTTTATCAGGGGTTGGGCTTCAGTGAAGGGAACTGTTAAGGGACCAGCATACCAAGACATTTTGGACAAATGTAATGCTCCCAACTTTGTGGGAACTGTTTGGGGATGGCCCCTCGCTGTTGGAACATTACTGCACAAGTGCATAATGCACAGGACTGCACAAAGTCCTGACCTCAACCCGATAGAACACCTTTGGGATTAGAGAAGAGACTGCGAGCCAGGCCTTCTTGTCCAATATCAGTACCTGACCTCACAAATGTGCTTCTGGAAGAATGGTCAAACATTCCCATAGACACTCCTAAACCTTGTGGACAGCCTTCCCATTAGAGTTGAAGCTGTTATAGCTGCCAAGGGTGGGCCAACTCAATATTGAACCCTACAGACTAAGCCCGAGATGCCATTAAAGTTCGTGTGTGTAAAGGCAGGCGTCCCAATACTTTTTGCAATAGTGTATATGCAATGTTAAGTCTTGGCCGTTCAAGTTGACCATGAGTGAGTAGATACCTACTAAAGACAGGAGTAGTTTCTTTTTTAATCAGAAAACCCCCCCACTTAGGCTGAAGTCCACTTCCAAATAACTGGCTGTATGGTGTGGAAAACCATGAACATTATGACTCTGCACTGTCACTAGAGTAACTTTACATAGACTAGCTTAGTATATCCCCCCACCTTTTGAGTACACATCCACTAAGCATACACAGCCTAAGAAAAAAAACAAAAAACACACTTGGAAGCAAATGCCAAAAAACCTGCATGTGCACCCATTTGACTTGTTTTGCCTACTTAACCATAGTCCAAGTATAGTTATCCTTACACTGTGGAGACTTAAACCGTGCGATTGGTCATTTAGCCAAGAGCAAGGCTAGTTGCATCACTTGACTTGAACCATAGCCAATTGTTAGTTTGACATGTTCTGAACTAGAACACTCCTGATGTGCGTTTCTAGTTCCCTGATGCAAAGCTGGTCACAGGACATGGAGCATGTGTATGAAGTCCCATTACACTTAGAAACCAACCTGACTCCCAGCTAAGGACTGGAATATCCATTGGAGCTGGCTCATGGGCCAACCAAGCATCAACCTTTGAAGCTTCGTGTTCATGCACAATAAGGGGAACTCCAGAAAGGTCAAGGTGGCTCAGCTTGTGCTCTTCTGGGACATCAAAGGTTTCAAAATCTAGGAATTAAAAATACAAGATATGACTGCTATACCAAGAACCTCCTGTTACTCATTACTGAGCAAGGCAGGATTTGCAAAATTACTTAATCACACACCATCTAGCTTCCCTAGACAAAAGACAATCACACCACAGTAAGCCATCCCGTCAGTCCCAGTCTGTCTAACCCAACTTTCAAAGCCAAAGGTAGAACTTCAAACAGCTTCTCTAGCAGTTACACCACAAGCTTTAGAAAAACCCCATCAAGGGGTAAACCTAAAACGTGAACATAAAATTAACAAACACTTGCCTGCAGGATTGTAAGGGAGACACTTCTCAATCTCAGGATAGCTCTGTTTGCTAGTCTTAATGCAGACCTTAGAAATCTGAAAGTGATCAAGAATAACTGTTTAGCATGCAGAGTATTTTTATTATGTCATTTACACATTTGACTGATCCTAATCCCAAGCTACCAGCTCCTACCGACAGGCTTTGACAGCAGTCACATGATCAGGATCCTAACTTCCAGTTGTAAACTGACCTGTTGGGCTACAGTGTGGTCACTGTGCTGGATATGCAGCAGCCCAGCGTTTCAAAACCACCCACCTTGCTGCTGCACATGTGTACGGCTGTGGGAAGGTGTTAGATATAACTAAACCCCCAACAACAAAAATGTTATATTGCAGCTCACCAATGCTTAAATGTAGTGGTGTTTACCCTGGGTTTTCCTTTCTCCCCCTAGTAATCCTGCAAATTACATACTTCCTGTCCATTTGCCTGCACTTCTATTTTGTACATATGACCATGTTAGTCACACAGGCTGGACTTCAAACATGTGCCTTGTTTATCTAAAAAAACAAGCTGGTTTCATGGGACCAGGTTCACACAAAAAAAATGTCCGTGCTTTTATTTCAGCTCACAGGAAGGGACAATTACACATTTCTGCCAAGAATAGTTATTTTCTCACCATTTTGTCTTACTGAAAATGTTCTTAGATATGGTGGCTGCATTTAGTTTCATGTTTCAGACCAAGGTTTGGTAGCCTGCAATATATTACATTCTTGTTTGTTTAGATATGCTTTAATACCAAACTTTTGCAGGTCTGGCCCTTGGAAAGTGAAGTTAAACTTTTGCAGTCAAATTGTGAAAAACAAAACCCCCCCCATACACTCCACTAGGTTTATGTTCCTATTCACAGCATATTTAGAGATCCTACAATTATTACCTTTTAGGTGCATCTGTATGAGGCCTTTGCAAACCTCTCAATTTCCAATTGACAGGCAACTGACTGTCCACATAGAAAAGGACAGGGACAGACAGCTTTCCCTTATTAAAAGGAGAATTATGGAACAAGTGAAGAACTCATCCCAATTCAGGCCAATCTGTTACAAAGAAGCTGTCACAGGTTGGTTCTATTGATCAGTAAGTCAGCAAACACTGCCAATTGCTGGCTTCCCCGATTATCTCCCTGCAGAGAGCGGTGACTGACTGTCACTGCAGGGATTCCCACCCCCTCCATTTCTCTAGCACTGACTGGGGGAATGGATGGGGAGAGGCAGGCACAGCTGGCTCTGCAGTCAGCCACTGGGGTGGAACTCTACAGTATTGTTGGGATACGTCCTGGCTGCCGCACTCAGCATATACCTGGCAATATGCCCCTCTATACTGTGTTTTGGGTCACCGAAGGACAGAGTATATGTTCTCCCATGACCCTGAAGAGAACTATGGGCAAAAAAGGTTGCCCCATAGTTCTTTAACATACAATTCTTCTAGATCTTTAACCTGTCCACATCTAGTTTGTACTGGAAGATCTCATTAGTTATAGACAGGGTTAATTAGGTTGACAGTAGTCTCAGTCTCCCCTATATTCTAGAGCAAAATTCAGTACAGAGTACAACTTTTCAGAATAGAGCATGTATTGTGCAAGCTACAATTTAAAACATTTAGGGCCTGTTCTCAAGCTTGTGCATTAAATCGCATCATTCTGTGTGATTAATGCATGGTTCTGCACAATGCAGCTACTGTGCATCAACAGTGCGGGAGGCATGTTGCCATTTATTTGAAAGGCTTCCCAAATGCACCTCTCACCTGTAATGCATAGTACTGGAATACTGTGCATTGTAGTGCAATTGAAAAATGTAGGAGTACATGGCGTACCACATGTTGAGGAACATTTGGTCGCATTGTGGGCAGGAGAAGAGTTTGAGACTAAAAAGGCACATTTTGGTTATGCCTAAACTTTAAACTCTCAAATTGGCTACACCCACTATTCAGTCATTCAGGAACATTTCCAGGAAAATACTTAGAAAGTGTGGGAAAGGTTATAGACTATTGCAATGGTTGTTGATCCTAGTTTGGAGATCTGCCCACACTGTTGTCAGACTGGAAATCCAAGGGCAAAACAAGCCTTCAGCTGGCTATACACCTACAGATTTTTTTATTTTTTTTATCAGCCTATGTCAAATGAAAATTGTTCAACAGATTACTCCATCTACAATTAACTGGATGGAGGAATCTCCCACTGGGCCAAGCTTCAGTATCTTGCTAGTCAGCCCTGCTGGCTCTCAATACCTGAACAATGCCTTCAATCATATTGTTTAGGTAATGTAACAAGCCAGTGGGATCGACCAGCAAGATACTGAAGCTTGGCCCAGCACAAGATTCCTCCATCCACACAGTTTAATATAGATAGAGGAATCTGTTGCACTTTCCATCTGACCATAGGCCGATAGAAGGAAAACAAAAAACCCCTAAAACAACCTATAGAAAAATCGATGGGCATATGGCCAGCTTTAAAGTGGCTCCAGTAAATTTTGGCTCAATAGGACTGGTCCAGCGATTCACAGGACAATAGTACCTGCTTGGTAACTGGAGCAGATTTCTTCACTTTAAGGGCACCTTTCTGGAACGGAACAGCTGTTTGGGCAACTTGCTTGTTGTTATTTCCCAGAGCTTTTCTTGGCTTCACCACAGTTTCAGAGCTGCCAAACACTTTTCCTAGATTACTTTTGAAAAGGTGTTTTCCTTTACGAGGGTGGGGGATAAAAGAACAAAAAAAGTTAAACAAAATCTGCACTTGACATTCTGCTACAGACTACTTAAAGGGCGGGCAAACGCCAGCTAGAGCCGAGTGGGACGCTGTGGCAGGCATTTCACCGAGCTTAAGGCAACCAGTGAGGTCAGTGAGCTGGGTGGGACCGACAGCACGGCTCTAACACCCATCCCAATGCCCCCACAGCCTCGGGTGGCATATAAGGCAGGGTCTGTTATTACTAGGGATGCACCGATACCAGTATCGGTGCAAATACCAAGTATTTGGGGTGAGGGCGTACTCGTCCAAATACCTTCCCCGATACCGCAACACCTGATTGGCCAATCAGCATGAAGCTGGCTTCTTGGCTCCATGCGAGAGCCAATCTCTGATTTCCCTTACGAGATGGTCAGACGATCAGTGGCAGCTGTCAGCTCTTTTTGCAGCATGGAACAGAATTTATTTATTTTTTTTTTACAGCAGAGCATAGTCTTGGGGTTCAGCTTCCCCATGTGTGGGTGAGGAGAGCATGCTGTCCAGAGATTGAGTTCTTATCTTCAGAAAAGGAGGGGGGACGCACACTGAGGATCCAAGGTTGCACTTGGCAGCGCCACCATATTGAAGTCGCAGGATTTTGCAGAGGAGCCTACCTGTACTTTTCACAGCTTTTAGAAGGCATGGCTCCTGGGGTGGGGAGGATGGATAGAGGGGGATGAAGGAAAGGAGGCAAATGATCGCTTATAGATGCTCACAGGTGTCAGCTCGATGCCGATTTGCTGGAAAGCCAGTTCCCCTCACAATTGAGCCAGCCAAACATGGGGCCAGCTTCTCGGGTAATCAGGAAGCCAGGAGACATGTCATTACTCGCCATGCAGCTTCCCGATTGCCCAGGAAACTGGCTCCATGCCAGCGGACGCATTGGTACTCGGTATCGGCAAGTACTGAAAAGCAAAATTAGTACTCTACCAAAAGAAAACAAATGGCATCAGTGCATCCCTAATAATTACTGACCACCATAACCTTTTAATGCAGACTGCCACAGGCCAAACTCCTGTATACATGAACTAAAACTGTTTTTATAGCTGAACCCCTCCAATATCTATGTTGTCTCATTACCATAATACATAACTGTAGGATCCTAAAGAAAGTCTAAAGGGGCAAGAAACCTGGTTTATTGAAATCTTTGACAATATGCTCAGATGATCCAACTGCAAGTTTCCTTCTGGTATGACACACATTAGAGTCCACAAAGACCAGTATATGTGGGTTGGATCACACAGTTGGTGGCCAAACACCCGGGGTAGGAAAATACCTTTGAGATCTCATGAGATGACAAATTAGATTTCCCAGCAATTCTCTGCTTACAAGCAATCCCAGTGTGCATTACTTTGACAATCCGAAGTCATAGGCCATCAGACTACTCACCAGAGTTAGCTTGTTCAAGATCCTTGAACAAGGGGGTAGAAGCAAAGTCTCCATTTTCTTGGTCGACAAATATCACAGTTGCCATGCTGCACTAATTTAGAACTGTAATGTAATTGCAAGAAGTTAGGACGTGTTTCACAAGCATAATTTTCATAAGAATTAACAGAATCTAAATAACCTTTTCACAGAACATTCCATGCAACCAGGCTGCACAAGCAAGTCTCATAATACTACCTTCCAGGAACCATGTGGTGCCATTCAATTTTCTACAAACCTGGAAGGCCTGTGCACTGAATTGTGTTGACCAACTGCAGTCATTAGATTTAAAAGCACATTCCACTTTTGCAGACACATTTGAGAAAACCCTCACTATGATTAAGTGTTCCTATTCACACATCACATGTAACAAAAAAAAAAATTGTAAAAAACATTTTGTACCTTTTAGATGCATCTATAGTAAGCCTTTGCAAGCTCCTCCAAGTCAACTATTCAATTGAACACATTTGAGCCTACAGAGCATTGGATCACAGGTGTAATGCTTTAGCTACTGCAGACTCCCTCCCAAGCCCCTGCCTGCACTGAGGTATGGACTTTCAGCTAAGTGACAGGATATGAATGGAGGTCAGGCATGGTGACATAACCACACTTGTACTCCATGAAGACTACAAGTCCCTCTGCTGCTGTGTCCCTCCATTCACAGATCCTGTGACCAGGTTTCATATTACACCCTAAAAATGGGTGAAACTTGGTTGCAAAGTAAACTTATCCTTTAAACCTTTGTTAGGACAAGGTTAAGCTATGCAAACATTAACATGCCCAGCCTCCCTCACCAAAAAAACTGCTTATCTTTTAGTAAAACCTAACTTACATGTTTATATACTATGTGAATGGGAACAGATCACAGGTAAAAGATGGTGTTATCCCAATCGGGCTGCAAAGTGGAAATACATTCATGGGTAGGGAGGTTTATCAAACCTGGATTAGACAGAATCTGGGAGCAGTTTGCCATGGCAATCAGTTTCTCTCTTCAGGTAAGCTTTAAAAATTAAAGATAGATGGGTTATTATGGACAACTGGGCTCCAAATTGGCAAAATTGTCTTTTAAAAATTTACTTAGTCTTCACCATCTACAAAACACATCTCAGGAGACAGTTTACCTGATCTTGCACAGGTCTCCGACAGGGACCAACAGCATGTCCACACACACAGTCCTCTACCAGACCCCAAAGATTAGACAGATACCTACACACAGAATCCACACATACCAACCACTATGGGTCTCTGCCAGGATAAACAGCAGTTTGCACATGTGCAACAGATCCATAGCATGCACAGACATGCTAACAATCTCTGGAACCACCAGCCAGGTCTATATCCCTCACCCACCAGGGAACCTTTAGGACCCACCTTACCTAGGAAGCCTTTACAACTCTCCTCTATTCAATATGCACCTGCTAATTCACCAGTACTTAAATCAAAGGCAGCTTGCTTATTGGCTGCACGGCGAGGCTGCTATTCTTTCATCTGCCATATCCTCCAGTGGCAATTTGTTTTTATTGGGTAAGAATTAAGTGCATCTTGGCCGCACCTGGTGCAGCATACATAGATTGAGACGCTAAAACACCAGCACATTGGACGGGGATTTTCTCCAAATATCATTTTATTTTAATTTGGCATAAAAACAGCAAAACAGTTTACACGTTTCATCCCAAACACTGGGCCTTAGTCATATAGCTAATATAATATTTGCACGTATAAAGTATTATACATTCCCAACCTCCAAAATGGTGGGCAAAAAAAGTCACTGCAGCACAAACGCATGTAGACACATGCAAATGCATATAGAGACATTCATGTTTTATTTTTTTCTCTCTCCTTTTTCTCTTTCCTTTCCATGAATTTACTGGACCATTCACACCAAATGAGCCTGGATGTGTCAATAAACGTACGCCAAACACGTCAATTAAAGAAGCAAAAATTGCTAAAAAAAAAAAAAAAAATGGAGATTCACTCAAATTGACTCGTTTGTCATTCTGGAGTGCTGGTGACATATCTTCACAACCATTTCTGCTTTAATGCGGCGCCATCCGCAGTCATTGCGCGCACCCACTTCTACCTATGGGAATTCTGGTAAGGTGTGCTACAGGACCTTTGACACTAGGCTTGTACTATACGTCACAGTCTGAATGAAAAGGGACACAATGGTAGGAGACCCAGGAGGACCCCACTGCTGACACAGAACAATCATAAAAAAACAGATTGGAGTTTACCAATACTTACCTGAGGAAGCCAAAATCTTTTTGGGAGAATATGCTGTGGACAGACAAAACAAAATTCCAGCTTTCTGGTAAAGTCCATCATTCTCCTGTTTTCAGAAAAGGAAATGAGGCCTTTAAAGAAAAAAATACAGTCCCTAAAGTCAAACATGGTGGAGGTTCTCTGATGTTTTGGGGTTGCTTTGCTGCTTCAGGCACTGGATGTCTTGACTATGTGCATGGCATTATGAAATCTGAAAACTACCAAAGAATTCTGGGGTGCTATGTAGGGCTCAGTTTCAGAAAGTTGGGTCTCCGTCAGAGGTCATGGGTCCCAATGACCCAAAGCACACGTCAAAAAGCACCCAGAAATGGTTTCAGACAAAGCTCTGGGGAGTACTGGACTGGCCAGCAATGAGTCCAGATCTCAATCCCATAGAGCAGTGCTCCCCAACTTTTTTATCGCCGCGGACCGGTCAACGTTTGATAATTTTACCGCGGGGGACATTGATTGTTTATATTTTAGATTGTTTTGATTTAATAATTTTAATTTAATTGTATTTAAACATGCCTTCAAAATAAAATACAGTTACACCAAAAAATAATTATATAAAGTGATTTAACATTTTAACTCACTAGAACGCTAAATCAATGAGAACCCTGAGCTTGTTTCTTTGCAACGAGACGGTTCCATCTGGGGGTAATAGGAGACAATGACACCCGAAGTGTGTTGCTTATGTCCAGTTTATTCCGTTGTTTTGTTTTGGTGTGTGGGAATCACCTGTCCCGATAAATCCATATTTCAAGTAGGACTCATGGTTTTGTCTGTTAAAAGTTACATATTTCTTTGATGTTGAAGGCCCTCCTTCTGTCTCTTCACTGGGCCTTTTTTTTTTTCCCAAGGAAACTTTCTAACGACGTCTGTTTCATACTCATTTTTGCTAATTTGTGGGTTAAATTTGAGCAAACACAATATACACGTACACCAAGCACTGTTGGCAGCCCATTCAAAATGATTTGACGTACGCAATGCGCCTAAGGCATGTGCAATAATGCACCACAACACAGTGCAAACATTGTGAGTGTATGGGAGGTGAGGGTGTTAGTATTTTGTAAGCTTTTTAACTTTTCTTTTTACTTAATTTTTTTTCCTAATTGCTGTCACTAGGGTATAAAATACAGGTTAGAGGTCTTCTCCAATGGGAGTTTTATGTCATTAACAGCAACTAATATCTCCACTTTGTGCTGGGGAAAGAAAGCGAGGACAGAAAGCCAGGGGACCAAGATACGCCTGCTCAGGGACCATAGCTTTAAGTTTGAATGAGAAGCAAAAATTGCTATTAAACGGAATTGAAAAACATTTTAAGCCTGCACACCCCAAAAACAGTGGTTTCAGCACAGAGGTATAAACCGTTCTACACATAAATATTTATGGTGCAAAAACACACATGACGCATGGTTCTAAAATGGTTGCATGGATTGTTCTGTGAAAAGGAGGTTATGTATAAGAGGTTAAAAACAGGGTAGAGGTGTCATGATACGTTAGTATCCTTGCAACGCAAAGTAACAGATTCACCATCTTTTGCTTTCCCACTAATCAGATTGGCTGCCAGGAGCTAAGTATACCTAGTATGGTAACCAGGCCCTAGCTCCATCACAAGGGCATTGGGAAAGGAGATTCCTAAAGCTGGCCATACACCTATAGATTTTCTGCAGATTTTCTACGGTCAGATGGAAAGAGTGCAACAGATTCCTCCATCTACGCTAAACTGTGTGGATGGAGGAATCTCCCGCTGGGCCAAGCTTCAGTATGTTGCTAGTTGGCCACGCTGGTTCTCCTGAACACCTGAACAATGCATGCATCCAATCAGATTGTTCAGGTATTTTGACAGCCAGTGGGGCGAACTAGCAAGATACTGAAGCTTGGCCCAGTGGGAGATTCCTCCATCCACACAGGTTAGCGTAGATGGAGGAATGTTGCACTTTTTCCATCTGACCATAGAAAATTGCAGATAATCTATAGGTGTATGGCCAGCTTAAGTTATAGCTAATATACACATCCACACATAAAGTCTTCCAAAAGTCCTCCAAAATGGTAGTTGTAGGAGTAATTACTTCAAACAAAATTACCTCATGCAGCACATAAAATGCTTTACAAGATCAAAACTATAAACCTGAAAATGCAGGTCTGCAGACTAGTTGGAGAGCAATTGGAAAACAAAGGGTTAAATATTTCAGGTCCATTCACACCCAGTGTGTTTGGATGTGGTAATTAAAGCATACCAAATGCATAGACACCCAAAATCAATGAATTTTAATGAACGTGTTTGGCGTGCGTTTATTGACACATCCAGTCTCATTGGGTGTGAAAGGAAAGAGAAAAAGGAGAGAGAAAAAAAAGAAAACATGAATGCCTTTATATGCGTTTGCATGTGTCTACATGCGTTTGTGCTGCAGTGACATTTTTTTTGCATTGCAGAAAGGTGGGAACTACATCCATTTACATTTGTTGATTTCGGGTGTCTATGCGCTTGGTACGCGTTAATTAACACATCCAAGCGCCCTAAATATTTAACCCCCTGTTTTCCAACTGCTGCTCTCCAACTAGTCTTTGGACCAGCATTAGCGGGTTTATATTTTATTTTGATCTTGTGAAGCATTTTCTGTGCTGCATGGGTTCACTTTGTTTGAGGTGATTACTCCTACGCCAACCATTTTGGAGGTTGGGAGCGTATAAGACTTTATACGTGCAAAATTATTTTAGCTATATGACTAAGGCCCAGTGTTTGGGATGAAACGTGTAAACTGTTTTGCTGTTTTTATGCCAAATTAAAATAAAATGATATTTCGGAGAAGATCCCCGTCCATGTGCTGGTGTTTTAGCGTCTCAATCTATGTATGCTGCACCAGGTGCGGCCAAGATGCACTTAATTCTTACCCAATAAAAACAAACTGCCACTGGAGGATATGGCCAATGAAAGAATAGCAGCCTCGCTGTGTAGCCAATAAGCAAGCAGCCTTTGATTTAAGTACTGGAGGGTTAGCAGGTGTATATTGAATAGAGGAGAGTTGTGAAGGCTTCCTAGGTAAGGTGGAGGGGGGTTCCACGGGTCTAAAGGGTTCCACAGTGGGTGTTTGTGGTAAGTGTTGTGATTGGGGCTTGTCACTGGAGCAGTATGTGAGGTGAGGGGGATAGAGGCCCAGACCTGGCCTTTTGGTGGCTGCCTTTGCATAAAGGAGAGGGTCTGTATGTGGTGCAGGTTAAAGAAGAATTTGAACCCACCTTCCCCCCTCAAGTTATATTGCTTTTAGTCCCCTCTTATTGGTGTACTGGGTTGAGCTCAGATAGTTTGCTTGCCCAGTGAATCCAGAATCGGATTGTCAAAGTAATGCACACTGTCAGCAGAGAATTGCTGGGAAATCTAATTTGTCATCTCAAGGAAAAGTATTTTCCTCCCCTGAGATGATGTGCATTGTCACATGTGCAAGGAAGTAAGAGCTAGTAATCTGCCCTGCACGGCCACTGCTAGAATACTGGGGAAGCAAAGAGAAATTGGGTATGCACATTGCGTACCTGACATGTCTGTCAATGAATGGAAAAGAAAATGGGGCAGTCTTTGTGTGATGCTTGCTACCAAGTAATTTGGCCACCAACTGTGTGATCCAACCCACATATACTGGTCTTTGTGTACTCTAATGTGGGTCATACCAAAAGGAAACTGGCAGTTGGATCATCTGAGCATAATGTCAAAGATTTCAATAAACCAGGTTTCTTGCCCCTTTAGTCTTAAGTATCCTACAGTTATGTTTTATGGAATTGAGACAACATAGATATTGGAGGGGTTCAGCTATAAGTTTTAGTTCATGTATATAGGAGTTTGGCCTGTGGCAGTCTGCAATCAAAGCTTAATAACTTTGGGAGTGGTCAGTAATTATTAGGGATGCACTGATGCCATTTTCTTTTCTTTTGGTAGAGTCCTAATTTTGCTTTTCAGTACTTGCCGATATCGAGTACCAATGCGTCCGCTGGCATGGAGCCAGTTTCCTGGGCAATCGGGAAGCTGCATGGCGAGTAATGACATGTCTCCTGGCTTCCTGATTACCCGAGAAGCTGGCCCCATGTTTGGCTGGCTCAATTGTGAGGGGAACTGGCTTTCCAGCAAATCGGCATCGAGCTGACACCTGTGAGCATCTATAAGCGATCATTTGCCTCTTTCCTTCTCCATCCCCTCTATCCACCCTCCCCACCCCAGGAGCCATGCCTTCTAAAAGCTGTGAAAAGTACAGGTAGGCTCCTCTGCAAAATCCTGCGACTTCAATATGGTGGCGCTGCCAAGTGCAACCTTGGATCCTCAGTGTGCGTCCCCCCTCCTTTTCTGAAGATAAGAACTCAATCTCTGGACAGCATGCTCTCCTCACCCACACATGGGGAAGCTGAACCCCAAGACAATGCTCTGCTGTAAAAAAAATTATGTTCCATGCTGCAAAAAGAGCTGACAGATGCCACTGATCATCTGACTGTTCATCTCGTAAGGGAAATCATGCTGATTGGCAAATCAGGAAGCCGAGAGGCAGGTCATTGCTTGCCACCTGGCTTCCTGGCATTTGGACGAGTACCCCCACCCCCAAATACTTGTTATTGGCACCGATACTGGTATCAGTGCATCCCTAGTAATAACAGACCCTGCCTTATATGCCACCCGAGGCTGTGGGGCCTTTGGGATGGGTGTTAGAGCTGTACTGTCGGTCCCACCCAGCTCACTGACCTCACTGGTTGCCTGAAGCTCGGTGAAATGTCTGCCACAGCGTTCCACTCGGCTCTAGCTGGAGTTTGCCTGTTGCTTAACAGTCCCTTTAAATAGTCTGTAGCAGAAGGTCAAGTGCAGATTTTGTCTAACTTTTTTTTTGTTCTTTTATCCCCCACCCTCGTAAAGGAAAACACCTTTTCAAAAGTAATCTAGGAAAAGTGTTTGGCAGCTCTGGAAATGTGGTGAAGCCAAGAAAAGCTCTGGGAAATATAAACCAGCAAGTTGCCCAAAAAGCTGCTCCATTCCAGAAAGGTGCCCTTAAACTGAAGAAATCTGCTCCAGTTACCAAGCAGGTACTATTGTCATGTGAATCGAGGGACCAGCCAAAATTTACTGAAGCCACTTTAAAGCTGGCTGTATGCCCATAGATTTTCTATAGGGTTTTCTTTTTTTGGGGGCCTATGGTCAGATGGAAAGTGCAACAGATTCCTCCATCTAAATTAAACTGTGTGGATGGAGGAATCTTGTGCTGTGCCAAGCTTCAGTATCTTGCTGGTCGATCCCACTGGCTGTTACATTACCTGAACAATCTGATTGGATGCAGGCATTGTTGAGGTATTGAGAGCCAGCAGGGCTGACTAGCAAGATACTGAAGCTTGGCCCAGTGGGAGATTCCTCCATCCAGTTAATTGTAGATGGAGTAATCTGTTGCACAATTTTCATCTGACATAGGCTGATAAAAAATAAATCAATAGGTGTATGGCCAGCTGAAGGCTTGTTTGCCCTTTGTTGTCAGACTGGAAATCTGTGTGGGCATTTCTCCAAACTGGGATCAACAACCATGGCAATAGTCTATAACCTTTCCCACACTATTTTCCTGGAAATGTTCCTAAATGACTAAGGAATAGTGGGTGTAGCCAATTTGTGAGGTTTAAGTTTAGGCATAACCAAAAGGTGCTTTTTAGTCTCAAACTCCTCTCCTGCCCACAATGCAACCAAATGTGCCTCAACATGTGGCACTGCATGTACTCTTACATTTTTCAATTGCACTACAATGCACAGTATTGCAGTACTATGCATTGCAGGTGAGGTGCATTTGGGGTGCCTTTCAAATAAATGGCAACATGCCTCTCGCACTGTTGATGCACAGTAGCTGCATTGTGCAGAACCATGCATTGATCGCACAGAATGACACAATTTAATGCACAAGTTTGAGAACAGGCCCTAAATGTTTTAAATTGTAGCTTGCACAATACATGCTCTATTCTGAAAAGTTGTACTCTGTACTGAATTTTGCTCTAGAATAAAGGGGAGACCGAGGCTACTGTCAACCTAATAAGCTACCATTCGGTCCACGCTACAGATGGCCAACACATCTGAAGCAGGGGGTCGCAAGGCCCTTGCGGTGCCCACACACGCAAGGGGGGGCACCAATAGTGGGGCGCAAGAGCTGGAGTCGGAGGGGCCAGGGGGCCCAGCTGGAGACTCAACTACCACAATGGCATCATTTGATCTGGGGGATCCTGGTGCCGGCAGCTCTAAGGTAAGAGAGGGTGAGTTCCCCATTTCCTTTACCGGTTATTTCTCAGTGTTTGGGGGCATGAAAAATGGGGTTGACACAAGTTGGAAGATTGCTGTTTTTTAACGGTGTCATTTTTGTTTTGCAGAAAACTGCATCAAATCAATCTGGCAATAAGAATTGTGCACAATACTGTGTAAAGTTTTTCCCCACATCCAAAAGACCCTATGCCAGTCTTGCATTAGAAAACTGGTCAAGGATGAATCTTCCAGCATGTTTAAAAATCTGATGGATTCCATGCGAGAAGAAATTATGTCAACCCTTCAGTCATTCCGCACGGTGATGCAGGATGCAGATATGACTGGTAGCCATGCGGTGGCAGTTCCTTCATGTTCTGGGACGCACGTTCCCCTTCAAGCGGCCTCACGGCCGAGTAGTGTATCTGAGAGGGCTGCTACCGTTTCGGATTCTTCCTCCAAAGGGGGATCCTGGTGCTAGCAGCTCTGAGGTAGGACAGGGGTTGGACCCCCCCATTCCTGTTCTTGATCTCTCAGTGTTTGGGAACATGAGGGACAGGTTGAACTTTTTTAAGTTCTGGTGTTCATTGGGCTACGTTTTGGTGTGTTTGGCAGAACAAGCCCTCTGAAGGAACTTTGTCTTCCTCTATCTTCCTCTATGTATGAGGTTGTATGAGTACTGACCTGTGTGTTCAACAGAGGCGCTGGTTTGATGTTTGGGAAACCAAGGCCTCTGAAGGACGAATGCTCTCATCAGTCAGCACACATGGCAGCGATGTGCAGCCTGCAACATTAAATATCCCTCTTCTTCCAAAAAAACCACGGTGCCAATCCTGTGTAGGGAAGCCAGTGGTTGATGAATCGCCAGGCATGTTTTAAAGCCTGATAGATTGCACGAGGGAAGAGAGGATGTCGACTCTTCAGTCATTTTGCACAGTAATCCAAGTCGTAGAAATGATTGGAAACCAGTCTCTTGATCAGGGACCTTCTGGTTCAGAGAATGCAGGGAAGAATGCATGTGCCGTACTGTGGGTAGGGCACAATGGGGGACAGGAACTCCTGGGAGGTGTTCCTCCTTTTTGAGCGTTGGTTACTGGGGGTTACAAGTGCCTCTTGCTAACACAGGATTGGTATGTGTTATTTCCACCAGTGCATGGCGGATTAAAGGCAAGATACAGCACAGATACTGTTTTTTAAGCGGCAAACCCAGACAAGTAAACAACCAAATTACTCCCA
>NW_017306818.1:885051-931534 GCF_000935625.1 Nanorana parkeri
GTGGGACCTTATTCTGATCATAGTGCAATTAGAACATGAGATAACACAAACAGTGCATGAAAACCATACAACATGTACAGTGAAAGAAAAATAAAACATATACTTTACTGACTTCGCAATTTCCCTATGGACGCATAACGGGATATGCGCTTCAAACCCGTTACAGGTCATCCTGGCAATATATAGAAGAGAGAACAACAAACGAAGGGTGTCCACTACCCATCACTGCTCTATAATTATAGTGCTTCATCTGGATCTCGGAATGAATAGTTGCGACCTTCAGCCGTGGTAAGATGTAGGACGGCCGGATAGGCCAATGTGAATTTGATCCGCTGGCGATATAAGTTGGAGCATACCTCACTGAAAGCTTTCCTCTGTTTCGCCACTTCGGCCGAGTAATCCGCGAATAGTAGTACTTTATTCCCATCAACTTGAAGAGATTTAGCTCTATATTTTTGTAGGATCTGTAGCTTGTCGGCGTAGTTAAGGTACCTGACGATAACCGGTCTCGGTGCCTTAGCGTTGTCTTTTGGCTGCCCCAGGCGATGAGCCCTCTCCGCTGTGCAGGCTGCAGAGACCCCTAGCAACGCCGGGATAGTGGATGCGCACAACGTGAGCAATTCGTTCGGCTTGTATGACTCAGGAAGGCCCACTAACCTCAAGTTGTTGCGGCGAGAGCGATTCTCAAGGTCCTCTATCTTATCTTGCATCGCCCGTGAGGTAGTGTCACACGTGATCAGCTTCGATTGAGCTTCCAGCAAGTCGTCCTCCAGTGAGGAGATGCGGTGTTCCGCTTCTTTAAGTGCTCGTGCCTGTGCTGACAGATCCTTCCTGATTTGGCCCATGCTGTGCTGAATGGCTGTCTCCACCGCCTCAGTGATAGTCGGTCTCAGTAATTTGGCTACCGCAGCTGCTATTTTAGCATGCGTGCTGTCCTCATCCAGGCCCTGCACCTCAGAGGCCGGAGACACGCTTCTATGTGGGGAAGTACCTGGGGCCGCCGCCATCTTGGCTGCACGTGACTCCCGAGTGAGCGCCCGAGACCGATTAAGTGAGCAGGATCTCGATCTGGATCGTGCAGATGCCAGGAATCGATCCATCCCCGGGTACCGGACACTCTGCTGGCTCAGTAGAGTAATTGTCACGAGGTGGGTAGCCGGTTTTTTATGCAATTAGGATGCCGTAACGGGAGCGCCGTCTCCCTGCTGCCACTCACATGGGTGCCGGAACCGGAAGTCAGCTTAATCTCACTATTACTGCTTGATAAATTAATACATTTTTGGTTATTATCAGGCTGCTTCAAACTTCAGAACAGCCGATAATAAGTTAGTGACACTGATCCTGCAGCAGTTCAGGATTCAGCTGTCACCAGTTTTCTGATTGTTCCAACAACGATCAGCAAACTGAAACATTCTTCTTTCAGGAATAGATACATTATGTATCTATTCCTGAAAGTGAAAGAAAAAAAAAAGCCAGTATACGATCCGAGAGAGATAGCTCTCGATCTATACGAGCTGTCAGAATGCCGGCAAAAGCCGGCATTTGTGCCCGCTCTACTTTGACTCTCAGGCACCCGATATTAAGGTATCGGGTGTCTGAAAAAGGTTAACCCTTTCATTAATGGATGCCTCTATAGTGAGGCAGCGGTTACCAGCTTTCTAGTGCAGCAAATAACTCGTCACGTACAGTGTACGTGACGACTCATTTGGTCCCTTTGTGGCGGGACGTACAGTGTACGTCTCCCGTCACGAAGGGGTTAATTACAATGCATTAAAAACAGCAGTACACATAGCAGAGCCCCATTACTAAGCGACCTTTCGAGCACTTTCTCAAGTGAAAGAGTCCTTTGTGGCTAAAAACTTCATTCAGGAATGTTCAGCCAGTTTGAATGCATTGTCATAAAAGGGTGCAGATGTTAAGGACTATTTGCACACTTTGAGAACCTCCAAATTGCCTAATCAGGTGTCACCCTGGCACCAGCCGTTTGTAAGGTGTGCACTCCAACACCTGAAGGGGTTGATTAACTTAAGGGAATTTACACTTTGCAGTGGAAGTTTCTCCTTAGGTTAGTGAATGAGTTGAAGCTCTCCTGACTGCCATCATCCAACCATGAGTAAGCAAAAATACAATTTTTTTAAATTTTCCTTGCCTATGATTAAGCATTTTTTACAAAGTGAATTATCACCACATGCACTAAGCTAAGGGAAACATCCCCACAACACATTCCCATGCAAAGTGATCAGCCTATTTGCCTTTTGTAAATCAATCCCCGAAAAGTATATAAAGATGGGGAGGGAAATGTAAGTGAAGGTAAAGGGAGATAAAGGGAAGTGAAATAGATATAACAGAAGGGAAAGGGTGGAGAACGTAAATGAAAGGGACATATTGGGATAAGACAGGAAAAAAAAAAGAGAGGAGGGAATAAAAAGGAAGTGGAATTGGAAGGGAAGGGGAAGGGAAAGGAAAGATGAGGTACAAGGAAAAGCGTAGTAAAAGTAAAGAAAGAAAACTATGGGGTTGGGGTTGATTTACTAAAAAAGCTTTACTGATGTGGTAAAGTATTGTGGTGTATTTGCCTTTAGTTACCCCTCTGACTATTGTTCTGAAATAAATCAAATGTATTTCTTTACACTGACATGTGTATGTATTGAAGCACTTAGTTTAATACAATGGAATGTTATGCCTGTGAACTTTGCATGCTCCCCACTGTTTTAACGTAAGAAGTTAATACACTGCCATTGTCAACAGTGAACAACTTTAAACCTGATAGCCCTACTTTTACTACTAGAAGTCCAGTATAAAATTGACTGATATTCGGTAATGCCGCCAACCAAGGAGCAGAATGAGTCACAGGACTTGCTCTGCCCCTTTGTTGATTCAGGAGTAGAGTTGGTATTATGACAGCTCTACTCCCGAATAGCATTTTTTTCTGCTTGTTTTAACATGTAAAAGTTCATTCCAAATGACATTCGTAAAAACATTACGGATGCATCCGAATTTCGATATCAGAAAATTCTGATACGATTGGATTCGTTATATCTTTCATTCGGAAATTCGCATGCATCCAAATGTCCAAATATGCAGATATTCGTCCGAATTTCAATTCAGAAGGAAATGAATTGCACATGTCTAAATACAACTTCTTTCTGATAGCAACAATAAAAACAGTATTGAGTCATTCACAGAAAATATTCTTTTAACTTAATTTTGCCTGATATTCTGAAAATTCTGATGAAGAATTTTCTTACCTGTCAGTTTTATTGTTCCAGTGTTACAGAGTATTACTTTTACCTTGGGAATTGGAGAAGATAAACTCAGAGCGTAAATGATTTAGAAAGTATATTGCCTTTGCTTTGCTGGCATTACCAGGTCTTATATACTGATGAAAAATAGTTTTTTCGGTTTACATTCCCTTTAGGAATCAGAACTGTGGTAATCAGTGATACATGATGGATAGGGCCTGCAAATAATTATATAGCTATTTGTCTAATGATTACACAATTTACAAGTCGTCTCTACCATGGCAGCGTCCTAATTATTTCTGTTTTGGGGTGCTAGTGAATATTATATAGTGAGCACAGAAAAGCAACTGCATGAATCAGATTGAGGACGATTAGGAGGCTGATTACGTTCGTGGGGAAAATAATGTGTCTACCATTCTCCTTGAGTAGTAAACCAATCCTTACTGTAAATCAGTTTTATTATGCTAACGTGTAAAGCATCAAACAATAACTCACAGTAGCAGAAGAATGAGAACATGATTAGCAATTATAATTAAACAATATATTAGACATCCTATGTCACTGGAATGAAAAGAAGAAAGAAACTATGCATTTTGCATTGTTTTTACAAAACACCTACCTACAGACATACAGTATCTCAAGCTATAAAATCTTAACAATGCCAGATGATCCAGCAATGAATGTTTCAAAGAAAAACTCAGAGCAGTACAAAATGTAACCCTTGCAGTGAGACTACCCTTGCCCTGCAAGGGCTAAATGCTGGTTTTGGTCTAGGGTGTAAAATAAAAAAATCTCTGCTAGACTGTTCCCTGCAAAATCTCTCCCCCTCTGATCCAGCGGAGCAATGCCCCTCGGTATCCTCACATCTAATGAAATGTATTAGACAGATGAATCACAGATCCTTAGACCGCTGGAGCCGGCTGTGGGGACCGGTCTAGCAGCCAAATTAAAATGTGGTAGTTTGGGCAGTTTGAAATTGTTTGTAAGTAAATTAAAATGATCCTGAGACAAATATGGAGGCTGCCATTGCTGACCTGCTTCTGACAATGCAGATTGCTTGGCTATCTCTAGTTATTATTATTACTATTATTATCATTATTATTTTTCAGGATTTATAAAGCTCTATCAGCCTGCAAAGCACTTTACAAGGTAAAGGGAGACAGTACAGTTACATTATAATTAAACACATAAGGTTTAGGAGGACCCTGCTCATGAGAACTTACAGTTTGAAGGTAGGGGTTTCAGTAAGTTTCTGAGTAACTGACTGACAAGTAAGCAGTAGTGATGGGCCAAACACCCCCGAGTTCGGTTCGAATTCGAACTTTCGAACATGGGAAAAGTTCTAATTCGCACTCGAACTCAATGCCAGTCTATGGGGGAAGAACTTTGAAAATCAAATGTCCTCATTTTGAAGCCTTACATGCAATTTATTGGCCATAAATAGGGTATGGGGATCCGGGCACTGCCCTGGGGGACATGAATCAATGAAAAAAAAAGTTGAAAAAATACCGAACAGTGATTATAACATCACTTAAAGAGTAACACTAAAAATGAATTCCTTTAAATATCTTGCCTGGGGGTCCCCTTAAACTGCCTGTAAAGTGGCGCATCTGTACAATATATAAAACCTGCTGCCGCAAAAATGACATTTGTAAAGAAAAATTTACTTTTTTTTTATTTTTTAAAGCGTGCAGTTCCCCCTCCCAAACAATACCAGACCCTTTAGGCCTGGTAGGAATGTTAGGAGGGACCCCATTAAAAAAAAGCGTAGGGTTCCCCCCAAAAGTCATACCAGACCCTTAAGGGAGATCAGTTATTCACCATAGCTGCTAGTGGTGCCTGTCTGGTTTGCTGGCCTAGGGTGCAGCTCACTGGGGTTTTGACTGTGTCAGCCCACTAACAGGCAACAAAACAAGAAGGCCAGACAAGCAAGTTGTTGAGGCAAGCCTCAGACAGAAGAAGGATCCAGAATACAGGTCAAGATCAAATATCCATCAAACAAAATAAATGCAGTATAGTCAGGCAGAAACAGACCAGCATAACCTGTTGATCAGGTGTTGCATGGAAGTACTGAGTTCCTGTAAAGGTGTTTAATGAGGGTCATATGTACAGGCTACACAGTGGCAGTATTATACAGCTGCATGCTGATGTGATTTTTAGTGAAAGGGGGTAAAGGTCCACTATAAGTCTATGTTCTCCTCCCTCTTACACCAGTCAAGTAACCACAGAGTCTATGACACAAATGGAGAGCTTACTACAGTAAACTGTACTAGGGTGCCACATATCTTAATGGGAGTGGAATGATTTCCCCATAAATACAGTACATACAAATATAAATACTGACTTTTGAATGTGTAGCTTTTTAATACTAGAGTATCCATATATTTACCACATTAAGAAGATTAAAAGAATAAAGCAGACAACATGTGCTGTAAATATCTTTTTTTGAGTCACTCATCTAATCCTTTCTACCAGCAGATGTATATTGTAAATTAGCCTTTAGTGTCTTTGAATAAATATGTTATTGCACAAAGGTTTACAATATGGTTATGCTCATCCTAAGCATACATTGCCACCAACTGATATAATTCTGATTCCGTGGGTACAGTATATATCTGAAAACACAGTCATCCCTCCGTTGCACGGTTTGTTTATGAGATGAAATAAGCTATTGTCTGCTTTCTGGGCTATGGAAGAGAGCATGCAGTGGTGCAGCACACACAGCCTCCTGCAAGCAGCATCTGATTATCCACAGTCTGTGCTAGATGTGTTATTTATCAGCATACTGAATTAGAATACTGGCATGCTACGCTTGTAATTGACATTGTTTAAAGTTTTTGATGGGATTAAGCCATTTGTAGTGTTTCTTTGCTCGTTTCCATGTGGGATACCAAACAGCTAATACAGGGTTTACGTGCTAGAGATTGTTGATGTTGTTGGGAGTTTGGAGTTCAATAAGACAGCTAATCCTTTAACATCATGCCTTCCACTACTAGCAGCAGAAAGATAAATACTACTCAGGGAGAATGCAAGACGCATTATTTCCCCACAAAAGCAATCAGCCTCCTAATCTCCATCAGTCTGATTTATGCCTCTGGGTATGCCTTCTCTGTACACATCAGCTATCACTAGACGCACCAAATCTGATGTATTAGACTTGTATAATACACTGAATGAAAATCTCCTGAGTTATAAATGACTTTGCTTCACCGAGAACTGAAAGGTGTATTTATAAACTGTAATTATCTGGAGATATTTATGCTCTTGGCTGAATTCTTTTTGCATGAAAACATGGGCTGATTAAAAGCTTTATATGTTCCGTTACTGAGATGACCTGGTCCATGAGTCAATTAAGCAGACCATACATGTAACTTTAGTGCCACCCAACCTGACTCATTCAGTACTCCCCAATTGTGCATGTTGAAAATGAAAGGTTTGGCATGTTCATTTGAATGCAGCAAGTTGAGAAGTGAAGCGCTGCCTCCTTCCAATGCCATGCCACACCCCGCCCCATGTCCATTGACTGTCAAATCTGAGTCTCATTGGACAGTAGAGGCTCTGGCAATTGTTAAATAAATATCAAAAAGGAGCGCCTCAAGGGGGTAATCATTACCTAAAATATTCATAGTTTGGATCACAATGAACCTGACCTGGAGACCGGAGAAAGCGCTGACATTATTGGAGGAGGAAAGCGGCAGGTGAAGGAGTGAGCTGTGCTCTTTATTTTCCTACCGTGCTTCAATAAAAGCATACATGTGGATAGATGGAGACTAGTGGCAGTGCCTGGATTAGAGGAAAAGTGGAGGGGACTGAGAAACCTGACTGGATATTGTTGCCCATATATTGTAACAAATGCCTGTTTGCTGGCTACACTTTGCCACAATTGCCCCTTTGTTTCCCATGTTATTGCTACAGTTGCCTTTTTGTTGCCCATCTATTATCCCAACTTAAAGTGTGTTGCCCATCTACTGTCAGGAGTGCTAGTGTGTTGCTCCCATAGTTTCCCAAATATTGTCACAAATGTCACATTTTTGTCTGCAGATTGCCACATTTGCCTCTCTGTTGCCTGCATATTTCTGATTTTCCAAATTATTGCCATGGCTTAGTGCTATCATACAGTCTGTGTGAGGGTGTGCAAGGGTGTGCGTAAGTCAATGCTGTTTGTTTTGGGGACCATATTTCTAAAATATAACCACACCCCTATAGCTCAGATATTTTGGCCACTCCCCTAATGTGGCTGTCCATTACCCGTCTTTACATTTCAGGCTCACAGGATCCAATTGTTCGCTAAAATAAAACATTATATTCTTATAAACTGTATATAACAAATACTCTTATTTATAGTACTGAGTAAAGAGATGCCTTTCACAAGCTTTTATTTATATTTTCTCCATATTTACATTGCACCAAGCCGTGTAACAAAAGTGACATTGACAGAGTGTGGCACAAAATATAACAGTGTCATGGATACTGGAGCAGATGTAGTGCCTTTTTTTTATTTTATTTAAACCCTGAGGGAAAAAAAAGTAACTGTTGTAGACAATACATATATTATCTGGATACAGTTATATGTGTGAAAGTAGTCCTTAAAGTCCAACCAAAACATCTTTCTTAGTTTTAGATTGAGTTTAGATAGAGTGTGGAAGGGTTAAAACCCATGGCAGGTTTTACTGCTAACCAAGACTTCATTGAAGAAATTTGACATCACTTACGTTAGCCATACATGACTAGATTTCCCTCATTTAGCCCCGCAAGTGCAACACTCGATTTCCACCTGCTGGCTTTTGTGTTTAGACAGAACATGCAATCGCCACCTGCTGGCTATAGATCGCTGGTTCAACCTCATCTGGAGTATGCGGTCCAGTTTTGGTCACCAATCCACAAAAACGATGTCCTTGAGCTGGAAAGAGTACAGATAAGGGCAACCAAACTAATTAAGGGGGTGGAGAACCAAAGCTATCAGACAAGGTTACTAAATTTAAACATGTTCACAGATTCCTCTATCATCGCTATACGAACGTTGATCGAGGATTCCCCGCTGCTCCTTATGTAGTTTGACACCAAGATTTTTTTGAATGGCTCCTTCAATCAGGGATCAAGGGATGCCGGCTGAAAGGGTGCCTACAGTGGCACCCACTGTGCAGATTTTGCATAATGTATAGCCAGCTTAAGGATAAACCCCTGAAAGATTTTTTTTTATTTCTGTCTCTGTTCCTGTTGCAGATTTCCCCTCACTTCCTGTCTGATGAAACCATTGTCAGCAGGATAGAACGTTTTGGTAATTCTCTCTAACAGAGCACATCGCATAGCAGGAGTTCTAATCCTTTCCCACTCTATACAATGCTAGAAAATCATTTTTTTACTTGACATAAACTCTAATCTCTACTTGAAGAGAAGCCAAGGCCCTGTGCATAGCCTGGGCCTAGTATCTCAGAATCTCCACAGAGACCCAGGGATCAACTGAAATTCTATGACAGGAACTTGTTGTGTGAACATCAGCACTGTTGTAACCTATGTTATTTTAGGTCTGGCTGGGTTCACTTTAAAGTGTTTTGAAACTCAGGAAATGTAATATATAATGCAGCTTATCAGACCTTAGATGTGGTGGCTGCATTCCTTTTTTCTTTTATTTTCACTTTTGGGTGACAACACCTACTCATTGTACTCTAAGAAGTGTTGTCACCCTGGGCTTCTGGCTTGATTTAGACTACAAAACAGCTCCCCCCTCTTCTCATCTCCATAACATAGGGGGAAGTGTTTTGTAACAGACAGAAGAGAACTGGGCAGGGGTGACTCTTTGGGATTGCAGCCAAGGCAATGGGTTATCAGATCACTACAGTAATTTACAATCTCGCTGGATATTTGGCAGAACCAACAGGCATCTTTTTGCACTTTTTAAGCAGATATAACAAAACAATTACAATGGTATATTTAGCAGACCAAAAACAAACAAATAAGGAAAGATCATTGTTTGAGTTTCTATACACAAACACAGCCAATGTGCCATCACCCTAACATCTGTTACAAGTAGATAGCTCATTAATGGTACTGAAAAGCCATACGGAGTTGTAACCAGAAAAAAATAAACATGCAGACTACAGGTTAAGTGGAAAAAAATGACTTTACTTGGTCTTTAACAAGATATAATTTCCACTTAAACCCTCTATTACCCAGAATGCAAAACGGAAACATTTCAAGCACCGCAAAATACCTTACATTTAACTTCTATATATAGGTGTGTCTAAATGGGTAACAATCCGCTGCTTTGATCTATAAAAAGAAAAATGAATTAGGTGCCCCAGGTAGAGCAAGGTACAGTAATAGAGGATGAGTATGTCTTCACAGTTTGCAGATCTTTTCATATAATTAATGTGTGACATGTGAACTACATTAACGGGTATTAATAGTGGAAATCAGTTACCTGTATATAATAAGGAAAACAACAAGGTGATCACCCTACCTGGATATAAAGAAAATAAGCAAGAATTTTTAGAAATTATTATTATTATTATTCAGGATTTATATAGCGCCAACAGTTTGCAAAGCCCTCCACAAAGCTGAGGGAGACAATACAATTAACAATACAATTTCAGTACAATAGGGTTAGGAGAGTCCTGCTCGTGAAAGCTTACAATCTAGTGGGAAGGGTAAGTGACACAAAAGGTAATAACTGTTTGGGATGATTTAATGGGAGAACTTAAAGTACTGTTATGTCGAGGTGGAATAGGCATCCCTAAAGAGATGAGTTTTTAAGGATCGACCTAAAAGTGTACAGAGATCATGACATTCAATTTACTGTATACATATCTCTAAATATTTTATGCAAGAATATGAATACAATGTATTTAACAAAGCCAGACACTTCCTTGATTGCCCTGTCCACCAATGGCCATTCCAGTCCAACTAATTAAACTCTGTTAAATTAGGATTGATATATTTTTGGCTGCTGAGCGGTCTGATAATTAATGTGCTATTCTGTAATTTTCCTGTGTGCGTTCACAATTCTCTCCAGAATGTCTTTCAGGTCATCTGTATTTAATTCAGAAATAGTGAGCAAGAGTCTCTTTCCCCTCCCCCAATAATTTGTTTAAAAGCGTTGTACAATGTGCAGCAAAAATAAAAATGCTCAATTCAAAATAACAACTGTAAACTGCTAGTGTAACCAAGAAAACAATGCAGCTGTGTAGCTGTGTCAAAAACAGCACTCGGCTTACCTTATAGACATGTATAGGATCCTATACAAGTTTATAAGGTCTTGTTGTGAAGGAGCACTTAGCATTGAAGAGGATTAAAACAATATAAAATAGATCAGCAGGACCAGGGAAGGTGGGTAAGTGGATTTATGTGGCAGGTACCTTTACCCTTGTCAACAACTGCAGCCAGATTTCAGATAGCTTCTCACATGTGAGGAGAGTGGGTCAGCTTCCTAAAGCCAATGATGTGGAATGTAATTTGTCTCTCTATATACCCCTCCTCCCCAAAGCCACCTGATCTTTTTTTTAAAAAAATACCCAATATATAATAATATAATAATAATAATAATTGAAAAAATATTTTTTTTTCTGCAGTCTATTAGCTTGTCCAATGATGTCACTAGTCCTTCTTTTTATTTCTCAGCACTGGTGGGAATTCCTTCAATGTATTAGTGTCCCATAGCTCCCAACTGTCTCATTTGGAGGAACTGTCCCTCAATAGGAACCAAATGCCTTTGTTTCTCTTTCCTCCTCAACTGTCCCTCATATTCTGCTATGAAAATTGGCTGGCGGTTGGCTTGAGGTAAGTATGCATCTGTGGAGGGGAAGGGTAGGTTAGGTAAGGTGCAAAGGGATAAGTATATTTTGCTGGTCAGTGGATCTTACACAGCAGACTGTAGCCGCAAGTCTGCATCAACATAATCAGCCTGTAATCTTCTTAATGAGCTTTGTCTTCCTAGGACGTTCTCCCATACTTCTCCAGCTGGATTTCCATAAGTCTCCAAAATGCAGAAATCGGGACACTCTCTCTCCCAACTTGTGAGCGGCTGGTTATCAACCTGTAACACATTGCTGTATCATAATAAATACAATCAATACTCATAGGAACTGACAAGCATTTCCAGCTCCCTTACACTAAAAACATGTTATACTCCACTCAGGGCCGGATTTCCATTTCAGGTGCCTGTAGGCACAAATGGAAATCTGTTTAGCCTAAGCCGGCGTCCTTACCCTCTGTGTGACCCGCTGGCTTTCACATATACAGAGAAGGACCCCGGTGTCGCTTAAGGCTGCCCTAAATGCCTGTCTACATCAGACAGGCAATTTACAGGGCAGCCATAAGCATTCCGGGGTCCTTCCCCTGCATTTGCAGAAGCCAGCGATTCCAGTAGGCACCGCTGGTCTTGGAGCAGGAGGGTGCATTTTGAGCTATTGCCGGTGCTGTATCTTGACACAACACTGGGAATCAGGCAGAGTACGTACCTGCACGGTTCCTCCCCTTAATGAAGGGTGCCTGTAGGCACGTGCCTACTCTGCCTAGTGACAATCACGGCCCTAACTACACTGTTGCATTTGTTATTTGAAAAGCTATTATAAATCCCCAATGGGACACAGATGGCAAAAAAAGCCAGCAGAGTTATAAAACGACTTTATTGTTTCGTTTTGGTCAGAGTGCCTTTTTGATTTTTTTTTTTACTTCTATGCTTAAAGTACATTTAAAACCAAAACATTTTCATTTTGGATACAATGAGGGCTAGTTAATACCTTTGCCAGTTTTTTTTTGGTATCTGTGTCTTATTAGGGAGATTTCCCTATACTTTCTGTCCTTTAGATTTAATAGGAAATGAGAGCATATCTTTTGGACTCTCAGCTCATTGGTCTGGCGCTCTTTTTGCTTTTTGGACTTTGCATAAATAGCTTCCAAACTTGAGTCCCCCCATTTAATGAGCACCATTTGTGTTTAAAGGCAGCCTCATCAGAGCCACTCCACCCCATATGCATTTGTTTGATCTTCTTGAATTATGATCCATGAATGAGTTGAATCTAGAGCCTCAGTTACACATATTCCAGCTATGAAAACATAACAAGGGCTCTAACCTCCTTCCATTTTATACGAATCTTACACAAAAGTAATACTTTAAATGTGCCCACTAATTAAGTAAAAGTTCCAAAATTACTAATGAGAATCCAACAGTAATGTAGCTGTATAATAATGTCTCTTTCTATTGCTGAAATGTAACGATGCTGCTGAATTTAGGGTTCAGTGTGCTTATTAGGAAGGGAAGCTATATGCAGTATTTAGAACACAGTTGAAGAATTCTGACAATAGTTTCATTCAGATCTAATGCCTTCCATTGTGTTTCCAAGGCTCTGACAAGCTCTAAGCCATGTGTCCAGTGTCTGTGCTTTCCTTTGCTTTTTCTCTCTCTCCCCTCTGACACAGCGTGCAGCCCACACCTTTTGTATTTAATTCTAAAACCATTTTCTAATACTCTTCATCTGCTTTACTCTTTTTCTTCTCTGTGCTTTGCTCCTCTTCTTTAGTCCTCTTTCAGCATTTCCATTAAAGCAGAACTATGAGGTGAGTGCTTTTCACTCACCTCATAGTTCTAGCCGACCTGTGACAATGAGACTGTCACAGGTCGGCTCAGTAGATCGGGAGGTGAGCGAACACATACTGGCGTTCGCTCACCTCTCGATCCTGTCACTGCCCTCTGCCGTGACCGGGGAGGGGCTGAATTCCCCCCTCCCCGCTCCTATCCACCAGCGCTGACTGGCGGATCGGACGGGGAGGAGGCGGGTACAGCTGGCTCTGCCTCTAGATAGGCAGAGCCAGCTGTCACTCTAGTGACGCTAGTTTGTGTCCTCCCGTTACCCTAAGGAGAACTATGGGGAAAAGTCTTAACCCCATAGTTCTCCTTTAACTTGCTTTCTTTCTTATAACTGCCTAGCTCTCATGAATCAGGCTGTTTCTTTCCTGCAGGCTGCAACCATTATTTACATGTCCTCCCCTTACCATGCCAAGTAGCCAAATGGTCAGCTGCTGCCAGCATTTCACTAAGGCCATAAGCACAAGGACATATGGGAGGTCCTGTGGCAAGAACCAGCGGATTTGTTCAGCAGGAACCCCAGGTGAATCTGTTCAGATGCGGCCGCTGTGCCCATTCAAGTTAAGTGACCACATCTATATGGACACACCTGGGATTCTTGCCCAACAATCCACAGGTTCTTGACACAGTAATCCCTGGACACCCGTGCTCAGGGCCTTATGATTTTCTGCAGTGCTGAGCACTGAGCGAAATAGCCAGCTCCCCAACAGGCATCTCTCACACATACCTTATGTTGCACAATTGCTAACCATTTTTAGCAACATGGCTTCTCTGATACTCAATAAGTACATCCTGAATTTCCAAGACTCACTTACTTGGCGATAAGTTTCTCAGGGGCTTTCTTTATCAGGGTGAAGTTCTTGTCATATGGTGTTGAAAATGGTGTGTGCCAGTCACTTTGAATATATATTTTATGTTATTTTAATAGCACATGCATGAAGAATAGGGAAGGCGGATGAGTTGCACAGGATACCTTTAGCGTTACATTAAACATAGCCCTTTGGTCTTCTGCATGGTCTTCTACTTTCTAAGTCCCTCTCTCACAGGCTATACTGGCGCAATACATCTCAATATAAATTGCTACTTGTCAAAATGAGGTTTTAGTGTATGTTCAGTCTTAGAGATCAAGGCAGGACAGCAGTGGGAAGGTCCATGTTGTGCTTCCCAGCTCGGTCAGTCACTTGCCATCCCTGTAGGGGACAACTGCCGCTTTGCTTCCTCAAGGCCTTAGTAGCATTCCATCAGCTCCCAGTATCTTAGGGACACCTCCCATTATAGGAGATACCCACAGCTTCCCACATCCCTAGGTTCTAAGGCCTGAGGACAAGACAGATGTCACAGATGCATCCTCACGGGCAAAAACCCAGGAGGGAAGACCCTATACCAGGAAATGCCTCCGATATTTAATAGTTATCGCAGCATGCACGGCAGGCTCCCCAGACCTGCTGATTGGCCGGGTATTAAACATCCTTAATTATGGAGTGTTATCTCTAGCACACCCTGCTGGTGAACACTCAGAACAGCACAACTTAGAGAACACAAGCCAGCATACAGCTAAACTGACTAATCTTACACTGACCAAGCACAAAAAGAACAAAAATAATTTAGGGAAAACACTACATTCCTACACTTATATAACACAATGCACCAGTCCTGCCTCCAGTCTATGACCACCTGGAACTGGGGCATATTTATAAAGTTGCGAAGGTCACATTCACCAAACATTCACTAGTAGTTAACCAATCAATGGCCCTGGGGCTGCCTAATAATCTGTGCACATACACTTTAAGATACCGTAGAAGCCTTTGAGTTCTTAGTGAGCCTGAAATTGTGCAGCTCTGATACCCCTGCTGCAACTATTTTTAACCTTTTAGATGTATACACCCCAATAAACCTAATGTCTGGCAAGTTCAAGTGCATTTTACTGACCTAAAATAGCTGTACGAGGAGTTAAAGTCTTCCTCCTGTCAGGAGAGGTTCTCTATCAGCAGCTGCAGTAGCTTAGAAGTTACAGTTCTGTATCTCTGAGGAATTGCAAGTATGTGCTGATTGCAAAGCCTGGGAGAGATAAAACAATTTGCATTTTTATAGTTGCTTTCATCTAAACAGGTCTCTAAGGTGCATTATAATGATATTTTAGAGTTGGAGAGTGGCCACCTCTGCAGAGGTGTATGAGCTTTGTACGGTGAGGCTCATTTGGTAGAATATCCCCAGCACAGGATCTGCTGGTTCTATACAGTGCAGAGACATGTCACTCATTTCATTTGAAATAATGCCAGAGGGGATTTTTTTTTTCTCCAAATAATGGTACTATTTCTGTAGATGGATGACTTTTAAATATAGACCCCCTACTCCACTCATTATAGAATATTCCAAGGTGTGAGGAATCATATGTTAGAATAGTTAACCCATCACTACCATAGTAATGTATGGTTCATGTACATAGGCAACTACTCCTGCTTTGACATTCCAGCTGGGCCTCATGACATTCTATGGCCATTTATGATTTAACGATTGTATCACTACACATTTGCAGGAATAGGGAATGCACGGTGTTCTTTTGTGTTTGTTGTTCAAGACTAAAGATTTTTTTTATTTCTTTTAAACCAGGTAAACATGAAATATTGCATATTACATATTTACCACAAGTGGGGCTCTTGAGTCTGCTGACTCACTTTCACAGCCAAATTGGGATAACACCTATTTTATATTTGTTACATGTTCCCATTCCCATAGCATAAGCTAAAAACAAATGTAGCACTCACCCCCGAAGGAGCCTCCAGAATAACCCGGGTACTTCTGTCCTCGAGCTAGGATTCACCGCCCAGACAGGATCCACAGCAATCCAACACACCTTGTGAAGTTTAATCAAAATTATACTAGACAGATAAACTCTTACAATTGGTCAACAAATAAGTCAAACACAGTGGCAAGGAGAAACAGCATTTAATAGCATACATTGGTATTCAGAAACTCTGTAGCTGCAGCTATCTATTACTGAAATTTCCAATACCGAGCTGTCTAAATGATTATCTAGGCTAGCCATCATTGGGGCCCATGCTGTGTTGCTGAAATGAATTGTAGAAATGAACATAAATGGCCAGAGCCCTCTCACCAACTCCTGGGTCAGTCTCACAATTGCAGTATTCGTCAGCAAGAGTCAGTTATTCCCTTCCTCTCAAGCCCATCTCCTTTGATCCTGGTAACAGCAGTTGTACTCTGGAGACAAACTCTGGATACAGGAAGATGCTGAAGGTCACTCTGTAAACAAACTCTGGATACAGGAAGATGCTAAAAGTCACTCTGAAGATTCCCCTCCGACCATTTAGGATTCCTTGGCCTCTGCAGGTCTCTCCATGACAGGATGCAGCTACCTGTCCAGGCCACGATATCCCTGCAGTGCTATGTCACACTGCGTCCGGCTGGAACGAGCAACCCAAAGGTGCCGATGCAACAGACGGAGTGAGACTCCTTCTCTGAGTCTGTTCTAGAGGGAGCACACTTCTATCCAGTGTATCAGGCTCTTCTCTCCCAGCGGCAGCCCCTAACACAGATCCGTCTCTCTCAATGCCTCTCACGGACAGAGCACACCAGGAAACTCCAGATCAGGTCACTCCTCCTCTCTCCAGCGCAGCAGCCTTGGAATCATAGTCTCCATAGTCTCACACAGCACAGTTTGTCCCAGACTCTGCACTGCAATTCCCACAAGTCTCTGTACTCCAGGCTGCACAAGGTCAGTTAACTATTTACGTGCAGAAGGCTAGTTATTTCTGTTAGCAAATCCCCAAACTGCTAGGGTTAAGTGCTCATTTGTGTCTAGGGACAAAAATAACAAAGATAAACTCACCCAAGCCAGCCATCTGTCACAGCACTCCCTCCATCCTGTCTCTATCCTGCATTGGAATCTTCCTCAGCATCCTAACGTCTATACAGAGTGTATAGACGTGATGATTTACCTTACACTGCTGCAGAGGAGAGGGAGAGATGCTGGACAGACCGGTCTAAGAAAAAGCCAGCTCAGAGCTTCAGGTAAGTATACTTGAACACTGCCTATCCTAACAAAGGGTTAAAGGATTACGGCCCCTGCTTCTGCATTGTATGGTAATGAAGTTAATAAGGGGAACACTATCCATAAAATTCAGCCCTAAGTCATTCTATAAAAACAGATCTCTGGAGAAGCTCAGAAAAAACTTCAGCCATCTTGCCTGCTGCAACAAAACATCTAAAAGAAGAGAAATATTTTTCGTTATGTTGTGTGAATAGAAACAAATAACAATCATATAGAGGCGGTTTCTTAAATTTGACTGCAACAGTGGAAATACACTTTAAAAGAGTTAACCTTCTTTTGGCTATAGTTCTCTTTTGGGTCACAGTACATTTACTGTGTACTGCTGACAGATTTTTGTTGCAGCTGGGAAGAATCTCTACAATATTGTCAGAATCCATCTGGCTGCCTGATTGACAGCATTGGGAAGAGTATATTCTACTCTACCAATACTTCTCCTTTAAAGAAAGTGTAAGTGATGATCCTGCTATTCAGCTTTATTCAAAACAGTCCCACATCTGTCTTAGAGAAGGGACATACACTTACAATTACAATTGCGAAACTGCCCACCTAAAACTCAAAACAGCAGCTGATCAGGCTTGTGCAAAGCTTTGTGTTGCGTGTGTGGCAAACTTTATACAGCATGTCACTTTTGGCAGGTAGTGCCACTCGATAAAAACAACCATTGCAGGTATTGTGATGCAAAATTTTAAAAAACAGGTATTCGGCCACCTCCTTAACGTCTGTAAACCACCTGTCAACTGCCCTCAGAATAGCAATCCACCATGGATTGCTTTTCAGTAAGTGGTAAAGTCTGTCAAGTAAGTTTAATTTCTTGCTACATAAAGATTTCACCACTTGCTAATTGCACAGGAGATTTTTAGCATATTGTAAAGGTTTATTTATAAAATGAAGATGTTATACAAGTAATAAATATAGTGACATAAAAGCTCATTTTACTCTAAACATTTTTTTTTGTCTGATAAAACAAATACAATCCATTGTAGTTGTCCTTTAAATACACCTAAACAAAAGGTCCCTTGCTCTTGCATGATGTATGTAGGTCATTTATGTTGCCAGAAAGGAAATGGACGATGACCACTCTCCTCATGTGTGGACCAGTCCAATGGTTTGTACCTATAATATACTGTATACTACACTATGTACATATGAATAATGACACCATTTTTTAAAGACCATTTCATATTTCTTTTCATGATTATCAAAACTAAGATGTGGTACTGGCAACGGCATGATGCATATTTTATAGACTGGACTGTACAAGTATGGCCACAAAACCTTTTGATATAATTTTATATTACTACAGTGTATACAATATAAATTATACTAGAAATAGGAATTACCATCATAAAACCAGCCATCACTTTTTGCTGCAATGTTCATGCTAATTTTTGGACATTGGAAAAGTGGTTCACAGATTAAATCCAGTTATATCCAATCCACATATTTATTAAAAAAATACATATTCCATATGAAATGGGAAAAAAAATCAGTACTTTAAGAACAGGAATTTTTTATCAGCAGTCTGGTTTCTTAAGTGCTCTTTTGTATTCTAAAGTGAAAGCTATTTCATGGATTGTATACACTATGTATGAGTACATACCATTAACATATTTGTTATTGTGACTTGTAGTGCATTTCATTTTCTGTCGCTCTAATCTCATAAAGTGCTGTTGCATAAACAAAACTAATATATATGAATGGAATAATGCAACATAATATATAACTTACATATAAATTAACACTCAGCTGTTCAGGAATTGAACAGTGGCCGGACCAAGTGACTCATACCAGCGCTGCCCTTTCACTCCTCTCAAAGGAAACTTTAGATACTGCAGGTTATATGGAGCTTTTATTTTGATTTAATAGACAAGCAAAGTATTTAGCACATATATGAAATGGACTTTCCTGCTACCTATTGTTGCCAAATCTCGATAGTCCAAAGAGCTGGAGGGAAAAGTCTTAGCAAAACCCAGCAGTGAGTGATAGACAATGCCCCAAAGACGTGGTGAGTGGCAAGAGAAAGTAATAACTAGAGATGACAATCTTTTGTGGTTTTCTGCATTGAACTGTCTTCTGGGGAGAAATACATAGAATGCAATTGTTGTATAACCAAATCTGACTTTTAGCTCAATAGACAGTAGATGCTAATTAATAAGGGGCAGGAGTATTGACTCCTCAAGTACTTGTAAACCTAATCACTACAATCTCATAAGCTTTTGCATGTTAATGTCATTTCAAAAGTAATTTTACATCTGCAGCTTTTATTAAACTAATACTTAGTGACCCTGCCATGAAGGACCTTGTTTAGGCACTTCCTGCTTTGGGGAGACAACCCTCTGTCCCTGACACCAAATTGTGCTACTGCATTGTCACCCTCTCATATGAGCTTCTGACTAACAAGTAGTTGTTTCAACAAATATTGCACATACAGTTGTGCTCATAAGTTTACATACCCTGGCAGAATTTATGATTTCCTGGCCATTTTTCAGAGAATATGAATGATAACACAAAAACCTTTCTGTCACTCATGGGTAGTGTTTGGCTGAAGCCATTTATTATCAATCAATTGTGTTTACTCTTTTCCAATCATAATGACAACATAAACTACCCAAATGACCCTGATCAAAAGTTTACATGCCCTGGTGATTTTGGCCTGATAACATGCACACAGGTTGACACAAAGGGGTGTGAATGGCTATTAAAGGGAACCATCCTCACTTGTGATCTGTTTGCATGTAATCAGTGTGTGTGTATAAAAGGCCAATGAGTTTCTGGCCTCCTGACAGACCCTTGCATCCTTCATCCAGTGCTGCACTGACGTGACTGGATTCTGAGTCATGGGGAAAGCAAAAGAATTGTCAAAGGACCTGCGGGAAAAGGTAGTTGAACTGTATAGAACAGGAAAGGGATATACAAAGATATCGAAGGAATTGAGAATGCCAATCAGCAGTGTTCAAACTCTAATCAAGAAGTGGAACATGAGGGGTACTATTGAAACCAAACCACAGTCAGCTAAACTGTCAGCCACAACTGCCAGGAAAATTGTTCGGGATGCAAAGAAAAACCCACAAATAACTTCAGGTGAAATACAGGATACTCTGAAAACATGTGGTGTGGCTGTGTGAACCAATGTGAACCTTTAAAAATGTATATGCCAAAAATTATTGGTTAAATCCAGATTTGTTTTTTTTCACCATTACTTTTCCTATACACTTGCTTTTCAAAATCGCAAAGCAGTTATATGTTTTAGTTAGATGTCTTTTGTTTATCCTGTAGGTACCTTTAGAAAAGTAAAGGAAATGCTTAATCAACACATATTTGCAAGCATTAACCTGAATTGTCTTAATGATTGCTGTGTCATAGTATGGTCATGTTCCAGCCTTAGCAATTTGTTGTTTCATTTTGTCAGGTGTATTATTCTGTTAAGATTCTTACTGAAAATCAGAGTTTTTCTCTGAATGCTCTCTCAGGGAAGACAAAACATCAGCAATGTGCAGAGTGGTTTTTGCAATTGACCATTCATAGAACTGTTACCAGCTCTGACTGGTTTAAGGTAGCCCCATGTGACAGATGGCTGCACATTTTTCTGCCTCTTGTTATAGGCCTTTTGATGATGTAACATGGCCAAGATAGCAGGCTCTGAGTCCAGCTCAGTACAGTTTAGTCTATTTTCTTTGGAACACTTCAATCGTTCAAGAGGCTTTTGGACGATTTCCTGAGAAACGGCAATATACAGGGGTACGATTACTCCTAATAACGAGACGACTCAGGGATCTATACACACACACACACACACGCACACAAGCAATAGGTTGGACTTGATGGACATGTGTCTTTATTCAACATCAAATACTATGTAACTTCCTGTGAAGAATGCCAAATGTTTGCCAAGCAAAGAAATACCGTACTTTATTTGTGGTTCATTCTTTTAAGAACTGCCCTTGTCTATCTTTTTCTGACAATATCCTCACCATACATCCTGAACACTTAGGTATTCTGTTAGTGTGAGTGTGTTTCCTACTATGACCATTCAATTCACCCCTTTTATGAGCCCATCTACTTTTGAAACTCACATCTAGCTTTTGCAGTTTTTTTGCTACTTGGAATCCCTAAAGAAGGTATGTTTATCCTTCCAAATGTTGTATTCTCCAGAAGATATTACTAGTCTATTAGAGACATCCATGTATTGAAGTATCAGAACTGTTAACATCAGTTAGTTGGGCATACTGAAAATCCTTTACAAACAATAACACCTTTTGAGCTTTAATTCCAAACAAGCTATGAGTCTAATACTAGGTTAAATACAGTGTTCACATGGTCATCGGGATATAAGGTAAAGGAAATCTGAACAGGAGCACAAACAATATGTAGAAGGTAAACATGTTGAATCTAGGATATTCAGTTCTACATATTGCCAAATTTATTGAGATTGTCATCTGTATCAAAGTGATTAACTAATTTACCAGTTCCTGTGCTAGGTACAAAATCGATCACTAAATTGATAATTGAAATTACTTGTCCCAGCAGCCTCTAAAACATTCCAGAATAATGTTACCTTTTAAGATAAGCCTTTTTTTAAGCAATACAGTTAGCAACTTCCTGGCATTCCTCCTGATACTTCCTGTTATGCTCAGAAAATCTGCTTCCAGTAGATGGGCTGCCTTTTCAGCTAAAAACAGTTCAGATGTGGAGTGTCCAGCCACCACCCTCTAGTGATGACCAGTGAATGCAAATATATGATTATGCAGCTGGAAACAAGATTTATCTTTAGTATAAAGTAACCCATCATATTGGATTTTTTTTCAAATGCATAATTTTTGTGAAAGTTGTGTTATACTTTAGACATATAATTAGGGGAAAAAGTGTATCCACGGGGCTAATGGATTGCTCCTATGTCATATACACAATATTGCCAAAAGTATTGGCACACCCCTCCAAATCATTGGATTCAGGTGTTCTGTGAAATTTCCTTGCTTCTAAATATTCTATAGTCAACTGTTATTGGTATTATAACAAAGTGGAAGCAACTGGGAACAACAGCAACTCAGCCACAAAGTGGTAGGCCACGTAAAATGACAGAGCAGGGTCAGCGCACGCTGAAGCGCACCGTGAGCAGAAGTCGTCAACTGTCTGCAGAGTCAATAGCTACAGACCTCCAAACTTTGTGTGGCCTTCAGATTGGCACAACAACAGTGTGTAGAGAGCTTCATGGAATGGGTTTCCATGGCCGAGCAGCTGCATCCAAGCCTTACATTACCAAGTGCAATGCAAAGCGTGGGATGTCGTGGTGTAAAGCAGGCCGCCACTGGACTCTAGAGAAGTGAAGATGTGTTCTCTGTAGTGACGAATCATGCTTCTCTGTCTGGCAATTCGATGGACGTGTCTGGGTTTGGTGGTTGCCAGGAGAACGGTACTTGCCTGACTGCAATGTGCCAAGTGTAAAGTTTGGTGGAGGGAAGATTATGGTGCGGGGTTGTTTTTCAGGGGTTGTGCTTGGCCCCTTAGTTCCAATGAAGGGAACTAAGGCATCAGCATACCAAGACATTTTGGATAATTTTATGTTCCCAACTTTGTGGGAACAGTTTGGGGATAGCCACTTCCTGTTCCAACATGACTGCGCACCAGTGCACAAAGCAAGGTCCATAATGACATGGATGAGCAAGTCTGGGGTGGAGGAACTCAACTGTCCTGCACAGACTCCTGATCTCAACCCGATAGAACACCTTTGGGATGAATTAGAGCGGAGTCTGCGAGCCAGGCCTTCTCGCCCAACAGCAGTACCTGACCTCACAAATGCGCTTCTTGAAAAATGCTCAAACATTCCCATAGACACACTACTAAACCTTGTGGACAGCCTTCCCAGAAGAGTTGAAGTTGTTATAGCAGCAAAGGGTGGGCCAACTCAATATTGAACCCTGCGGACTAAGACTGCGATGCCACTAAAGTTCATGTGCGTGTAAAGGCAGGCGTCCCAATACTTTTGGCAATATAAACTATATACTTGCGTTTAACCACTAGCTTTTTTCTATAACTTTATTTTATCTAACATTCATAGGTTATTATCAGTTTAAGTGACATGAATTCCAAATACAAAAATATCAACAAATGTAATATAATGTTACATAAAAGTGCTTAATAAGTCAGAAAAAAATTGCAAGGCCTTCCACAGTAACAATGCAGTACACCAATGTGATTAGTTGTGATAATGTTCTGACTCATTATATACAATACATGCAAGAAAAATATGTTAACCAATGTAATCAATTTGTTGGCAGACCATAAAAGCCTTCCGCTCTCCCTTTCCTGTGTGTGGCTTATTAGTTACCTAACCGTCTAGGAAATGCCTATTACACTACGTTTACTGTAAATCTCTAACAACACTTAGAAATGGGTATTGGACACCATCAGGGCAATATTTTCTGTAGTGTGTTACAGTACAGAATATATAATTTTCTATCATTGAAATGAATGGAATTAACCATAGTGCACAATTATAACAAACATGCCAATATAATAGCAAATAATATAAATACAATAATAATAACAATCTGAAAATGCAACAATTACTTCTGTACTTCATTAAAGGGCATTCCTACCCAGACTACAGTTATCAAATTAAACATATTTCTGGATTACCCTAATATTTCATATTTTGCTGTTTTGAAGGGAAAAAAGCAAACTAAGTGAGGCATCTGCCTAGCTATTGAATCATTAAGAAACACAGTTCCCTCTAGGTTTTCTATCTGAATTTAATAATAAATGTGATTAATTCGCATTATAATAAGCAGGTACTTAACCCTAAATATGTGAACCTTTTCAAATGTGCATTTATTTTCTATAGATTTTTTTTATAGAACTCAGCTGCCCAAGGAACTAGCACTAACAGTTTATCACAACCTATTAGACTATTAAAGGAGAGGAGTAGTAGATGTAGTCAGTCGTGTAACTGCTGCTTCATAGAACATCTATATCATATTTCATATTTTGCAACATAAATAGACCAACTTCACTACTTGGTAAGTCAGCGACCTGGAACGAGCATACAAGTTGTCAGACTCATGCATCAATATTATTTTGCTCCAGGTCACTGGCACACTAAGTAGTAAGTCAAGAATGAGGTTGAGAGCCCTGGTGCATGTATTTACATAAACAAGTCAGTCAAAGCAGCTCTTATATTTCTATCCTGACAGTTTGGCTTTATCATAGGTGCAATATAAACATTGTTTTTTTATATACTCCTCATGTCCCTTAAAATTGGCCATTTCTTCCCATATACATCTCTCTCATTCTACAAACATCGCCTGGAACTGTCAGTAATGAGGGAACCAGAAATATAAAAGGAGGAGAGAAGTTATTTTAGCAAATTTGATAATGGCTCAAAACTACTGATTTTGTCATCAGCAAAATTAACCAAAGCAGAAGCTATCAATTTTACCCACTGAGCTGCTTTCCAACATTTCACTTTTTAAAAAATGTGTTTAGAGGGTGTGCGGATTTTGGGTACATTTAGGGTAATTTAGTTTAGTTTTAGTAAGTGTTCTTTGTATTTTAGTTTTTGGGGGTTTTGTGTGTATATTGTACTGTTATTTGTGCACTGTTAAAGTTTTTATTCAATTATTTTCCTTGTTTTTTCTTTCTTTAAAAAACTAGTGAAAAATGTGAACAGAAAGCAATATATAGCCTTCCTGCTTACAATTGTTTTAGAATTTAGTAGCTATAGTTCAACTTTAAAGCCCACTGAACCCTTAAAAACCACCTTAATTTCACTTCCCCATCGACTCCAATGCATTGCGCTAAAGAATCTTCGGGGAAATAAAAATTATTTCATCCCTACTATTATATTCTACTTAAGTGTTCCAAATATAAGAGGCCCTCTACAGGACTACAGGACTTGCACTCAGGCCCTAGTACACAAATGTCCTAAATGCCAATGGAGCAATGTCATTACAGTTTGTATATATTTACCAGCATAATGTCATGTTAGATGATGGCTGCTTCCCAGTAAATAGTGCTGGCATGAAAAACCTTCTGATGGCTATTACTGTCATCATCTCTTTGTGGAGGTCCCTCTGCTGACCTCCACATCAATAGTGTATCCTGAATAGGGGTCAGGGGGATGAATCAGCAAGAGATGCGGAGAACCCAAGAGATCAACACTCTCAGAAGTGTTGGTTTCAGTGTCATCTTCAGCTATTCCAACATCAGGGAGGAGTTTAGTGCATTCGGAAGCAAGAAAGGTGAGTATGTACCAGTGACATCTGGTACCTTCACTTCTTGGTGAGGCATTCCCCAGCCCCACCCCCAGCACACCAAGCCCCGCCCCATGTCAAAAGCCGGATGCAGCACTGCCTGTAATTAACAGCTAGAGCTCCGTCCATGACAGGTTACACAGCGGGAAGGCTTTCCCTGCTGTGTAACCTGCTAGAAGCTGATCTGAATGGAGAAAAAGCTGTCAACTTCAGATTTGAAGCTGACAGCTTTTTCCTCCATAATACTAGGTGAGGCTTTGCCTCACTTGCCTCCCCTGACCGCACATCCCTGGTATGTATAAACTTCTTTTACAGTTATGGCTTGCTGGAAATGCCTTGTATATTAACATGGTTGCTTTAACTGCTACAAAAGTTAAGCTAGGTACACAAGGAGGGAACTTCAGCCGCTTCGGCAGGAATCGCCCGAAATTCGTTCTCTTGGTGACCCTATTCCCTTGACAGAAGTTGGTCATTAGATTTGCCGAAGGACCATGTTGGAAAATCATCGGCAAAACTGTGCTTGTAGCCAATCAGTTGCAAGCACCTTTAAATATTCTGACAGCGGCCGGCACCACTGTCACCACACAATGCACACAGCAGGAGATTCGTTCATCCATGCTGTTTAGCATGGATTGGGGGAATCTGTCATATAACCGTGTGTCTGCAGCTTTACTGTCAATCAAGGGAAGGCTTAGCATTTGTTTACTGTACTGTGGTAAGAATTATGAATTACCTACGCATCATAGTCTAAACTCAACTCTATTCATGACAGAAAATAAATTTAAATCTATTTAGCACAAACAGTAGAGTAATTTACTCAAAATCCTGATTCATCTTTTCCTATAAATTTGTGTTGTATTCATAGATCCAAACAGGGTGAAAAGTGAAATGAAAAAATACCTGTTGCCTTTTAATTTGAAGAGTTTTTCGCAGTGGACAGATATTTGTGGTGCTAGCATAAAAACTGCTTCCTTGGGCAAACCACACTCTACGTGAAAAAATCATCCAATATGTGCCCCCCTTCATATTTTTCAGTTTCTTTTACATTGGACATACAATACATACATTGCAACTTACAACTAAACTTCATGGTCACAATAACACAATGCAGGGCTGCCTTTCATATAAACTGTTCATGAGAATAAATATTGTGTTATATAACTTATTTTGAAGAGTCTTGCTCGAGAAGGTACTATATATTATTCAGCAACATTTTCTTTTTGTGTGTTCCACAACTGATTGTTCCAAGTCTGATAAATTCTTAACCGGGCAAAAAAAAAAACAGCAATTCAAACAAGGTCCTGTCTTAAGAAGAAAACTCTTATCCCTTTGCAAATTCACGTTTCCTATACCAGAAGATCTAATCCTAATTAAAAATAAATTACATGCTGTATAGAACTTAAAAAGGGGAAGGATAATCCTATTACATATGAGACTATACTCTGCATCTATCCTCTTTTAACACAGACTAGAGATCAGATGAAGCTGAGCTATCTTTTGTAAACCATGTTCAAACTTTTCTGTAGATCTTACCCATCACGTGATGCTGTTGTCAATCTAGTTGTCTGCACGTGATTATAATAATGCTTTGGTTTGTGTGCTGGCTATCATTTAACATTCTCCCTAAATACTGAGCTTTGAAGGATGTTTGGTCGCATGACCGGTAGACATTTGTCTGCTAAATTGTTTAAATAAAGAGAGGGGTTCTTTCGAGGCAGTAAAAAGCCTATTGACATGATAACAAGCAGCTTTTGTTATGAGGATCAGTGGCACTGGGGGGTTTTTGTACACCCTGCAGGGATCTAAGAATTGGTACTTTCAATGACATTTGCTTAATCCTGGTGCCTGTGCCGTCTCCTTGTGTCCAAGGATAATTCTCGTTTGTGCTAAAGATTAATTTATTTAGCAACATGCAGCCATATTTTAGTATGCAGGAAAGGTGCCTATACAAATGAGGATTGGTTAGTCCAGTCTCACAAAGGTATATGATCCAGTTGCCCAGTCTCCCAGAGATTTGGCTGTACACAGTGATGGCCAAATCTGAATATTTTATCTTAAGGTTTGACTTTGAGTTTGGACTGTTTCATATAACACTGGTGAGTGATAATAAGGGAAGAAAAGCAACAGAAGGCAAACTGAAGTATAAACTGAGCGTAGGGGTTGCCCTTTATCACAATGCATACAGTTATATGGTGATCTCCTAGTTGGAAGAAATGCAGACATAAAACTATTTTAAATTGTGTACCAGTTATAGCAATGACCCTTAAAAGAGCCTCTGTAAATGTTGGGTTCTCCCACTGTTTCCTGTAGTGACGCACCCTTTAACTGGACCTGACAATACACCAACACACTATTATTTAGGCTGGAATAATGAAAGGGTCAACATGTTATCAACCACAATGATAAGCAAAGGCACAATAAAGTAAATAACATTAATTCCCTTTAGTTGTCCGTGAATGCACCCTGCCACACGTGAGGTGAATGTGAAGGGAGTAACTCTAATGACAACAATCACAGAGGTAATTATCACTAAGACATACAAGAATTTTTATTTGCGTCCTATCTACTATACCTAGGCACTGGTCAGTGGAATAATAAATGCAAAGTCTGCTGGCGGTGGGGTTCTTTTCAACTAAATGTAATCCAGGGATAGGGGAAACACCCCCAAAATGGTGTTTTGCATCATTGCACACACCACATTTGCACATTTTGCAAAATGGTGGTGAGCACCCCCACAATGTCCTAACATTTTAGAGGGCAAGAGGACAATGTGGTTCACTTTAAACAGAGCTATGCTGGTGTCAGCAAGATCCCAGTGGCAACAGAGAGGTCAACACACACAGAGGTGACCAAAGGTCAGTCCCCCCTCTGATATCTAATGAATGTCTGCCTAAGTACAGTCTGCTCTTGTCGGAAGCTCTTGTGGGCTGAAAAGAGACAGATAAGAGATAGGCCTCACTGTGTCATACAGGATGAAGGTGGGTCATACTTTCTGGAACAACTGAGGAAGCTCCATCCCCCTGCCAGTTTTCTGCTTTCCCTGATGTCCTTGTCCATCTCTGCTGCACTACTTCCTCTGGGGTTTTCTGCCTCCACACAGCACTCCCTGCGCCTTAAAAAATATTTTAGGAAACAATTAATAAACGAAACAAGTAATAAAAATGATAAGAAAACAAATTAAGGCAGTATTGCAATCAAGCACTGTTGACTAAGTGCAATGGTCAAGAGTATGTAATGTTCAGCACGGCTTAGTCAGTGGAAGTAGGGCCCCTTACATTGCTTGTCAGTGGAGATTTGCTATCTTAAATTGGTGGTCATTGGAATCTCAGCTAAACAGATAATTGGTGTCAGTGGTTAACTACCTGAATAAGAGAAGCTCTACTGCCCCCACACTGGCTCTGGCTTTGCCAAGTGACATTGGCACCACAAATATGCAGGCATTGTGGAGAAGGACATACACTGGATAGGATTGTCTGTATTTTTGCTCAGTATTGCTAGACAAGAGGCACAAAATAGGAGACCAAATCACGTTGTCCAATTATACCCATGGTTTGCCTGCACCCAGAGCAGACTCTTTCCACCATATTTGGCACAATTTCCCTCATAGCTATTAATATTGAAGTTACCTGACTGGATGTGCTTGTCAGATGAAGGGATCTTGTCCAAAAATCTGTTTCAGAACAATTTGATTCCTCCAATTTGGCTAGCTTAAGAAGAGCCTTTAAGAGGTCTATCAGATGCTAACAAACATCAAACCACCATATAGCAGTTTAGGTATACCCATAAACTGACCAGTTATTTTGAAAGGTATGTTAAAGGTCAGATGTGTCATTTATCACTACTTACTATACTATATAAAGCTAATTCAGTTCTCATGGCTCATCAACATTTGATTGCATATTAAACAGCTAGGATAGTAAATGTGTTTGTATGAGGCTAGATTGGTAAGTGGTAATAAAGTCATTTGAAAACCAGATGAAATGGTGAATCAGAAATATTGCAATTTCCTTTTCTCCTGCATAAAGTGAATGCATGCAATTCATAAATGAATGAATTGAATTGCCTGAGCAATTTAATTGCATGAGTCTGTGAAGATTAAAAAGATCCCCATGTAAATTTAAAGGCACATTAAAAACTGATTCTATCAACCCTATTGGCAACGATCGGATATACCATAATGTAGCTACCTTTCATCTGAGTCTTTCAGATATAGATATGAAAACAATATGTAAAGCTGGTCACATGAGTTACAATCTGACAGGACAATCTCTGTGCAATCCCTTTTAGATTTAGCAACAAATGTAACATGTCATGTCCTACCTAAATAACCCATTGAATTTACATTTATTCTGGTATGCCCTCACACTACATTGCTGTTTACTCTAAAGGGAATGCACAATCAAATTGTATCAATATGTGACCAAGCTTGAAGATCAAGCAAATGAATGTTGTGACACAGGCCAGATTGTTTATGGCTACTGCTCACCTACATTATATTCCGAGTGACCAGCATTTTTTAGAGAAAAAATACTACAATATCATTAATGGACTGAAATTTAAAATGGTGTAAGGTGGTCACAATACTGATGGAAATCAATTGAGACCTTATGCATTTTGTATAACCTGTCTGATTGCTTTAAATTCTGAGCTCAACTGAAATAGTAAACTACCTAGCCGACTATGCCTTGTCAGCTTTTCTAATAGCTTTGCACATGCTGGATCAGCAAAGCATATCATCAACCTGAAAGGCCATATGGTCATTACCTGTGAGCTTTGTTTCGATATGTCTGGTTGAGCTTGTTCTGTATGGAGTGGCCTGTTGCATATTCAGTAGGCATATTCATCATCTGCCTGTGTTTTGCAATATTAGTCTGCACCCTCCTGTCCTCTTTCAATAAAATGCTGCTGAAGGTGCGGTAATTTACTCCACAGTGTTTTGTTTATTCTGCTCCATTTCATTACAAGCAATTGTTTGGAAGAGATATTAAATACTGGCTTTCAGTGCAATCCGTTCCTTCAGAAATGACAATCGTTTTCAGTAATTTGATGGAGGTAAATCACATATCACTGGTTCTAGCCTTAACTTTATAAGATGTCAAGAGTAGCCCGGCTTCATCTGTTTCAAAGTATGCTGTTCGCTTTCTGAATGTAGTGAAATAATATACAAATTAATTAATTTGTTTCGCATTTCCTTTTACCGTATCACGTCAGAGCTAGCATGGAATGCATCAGTGAAAATTAGATATGATGTATACAATTTAACTGTCAGTAACCACGTATGCCAAATCCACATGGATCACATTAAGATTCAAAAAACAGCATCAGTTACCTTACAATGATAGACACGTGAAATTATTGCAGTTCAGAAACATTGGTCTTATATCACTATTATGACAATAGAAACTTGATCTCTCAGCTAGTACAATACGATTAAAATATATCATAATAGTACCTTTGCAGTGTGTGCTGGCAAATTATTAAAAGAACTATGTACTGGGAGAAATATAGGGGATGCTGAGCTCCTTCTAAGACTACTGGTTGCCTGACTGTCTCCACCTTTAGCAGTTCCCTAACCTGGAACAAGCATCCAGATTGGAAAGTCAGAGTGAAGTCTCAACTCCTGATCTGCATACCCATTTCAGGACAATCCATCAGACATTGTCAAAGCAATTGGATCAGTCAAGGAACAAGCAGTTTCAGAAGGGAAGGACAATAATTACAGCCTCCTTTTAAGGTGCCAATAGATCTTAATATGCATTGTTAAGGTGATTGCCCCAACAAATGCTACAACAGAAGGCAGTATTTGATGGCCATAAGCAGGTTTAATATCATACTATGGCAGAGGCCAAGAGGTGGCTTTTCATCTAGTTATTGGACATGCATTTGTTTCCATCATCAGTAGAACTAGGCCCATCCTATATAAGGTAATTTACATAATGTCACAATAGCATTATCCAAGGTAGGACTTTTAAAACAAGAAAACATTCTTTGTAACAGTAGTGATAAAGGGGTCCTGCCAAAGGTTATGTGTCTACAGACTCCAGTGATGGAAATCCAACCCGGCCAAAGGCATTGTCAAATGTCAAGAGATGTAAAGCCAGTTCCAGAATAAGGTCCTCTGGGATCCAAGGTCAAGACACCAAAGTGCTCCCCCCCCCATGATCTGAGGAGTTTGTACATTCTGCAGTGCAGAAGACAGGGCAATGTGTAGTCTGAAAAACTCCCGCCCCAGCTGCGCCCCCCCCTCAACACAACGCTCAAAACAGGAGCCGCTCTTGCCACTGCCTAGGTCTAGCCATAAATGAAATATTTAAGGAATCTGGAGATATGCACAGGCCACTGCTCAGTAAATTAAGCATAATCTGAAGAATAATCATCCATATATAATTTGTAATAATTTTTACAAGGCGATATATTTTCAAATATTTTTTTTCCCATGCAATACCACATTAGGGTCACTAGATATGGCTAAGGACCATTCCCCTATAAACCTCTATATAATCTAATTTATATAATTTTCCTGGTGAGTCCTGTCTGGGCTGCAGTTTTCCTCCAAGAGGCCACGGACATTTGAAGAATCTTTTTTGTTTACAGATGTACATACAGCTAACCTCTCTTGTCTTGAGGAACAACAATCTTCCAGTAAAAAAAAAAAAACCCTCAGTCAGATGTTTACCCATGGGGTCTGCTGATATGGGAAGTGGGGATTGGTCTCCTGAAGAGTGAAGGTATTACTGGAGACCCTGATTCTGATTCTTCAGAGTCAGGCATTGATAAACGATGGTCTTTACCTTTATATGCAGATAAACTGGTAAAAAAAAGGAAAAGAATTAAAGCAAAATCACTTATATGAGTTAACAATTCCTCAAACATGCTGAAGTCATGTCAATAAACATCTAAAGCTGTCCATATATAAGTAGATCAAATGTTTAATCGAAACATCAGGTGGCTGAAAGGCCATATCTAAATATTTCAGATGATCATTGCCCCCGTGTTCGGTTCGTATTCGAACATTCGAGCCGCCGAAATGTTCGAGTACGAACTCGAACTCTATGCAAGTGTATGGGGGTCAAATGTTCGACCCCCATACAGCTGCCGGTACATGTGGCTGCAGCGGCCTGTGTCCCTTCAAATCCCTGCTGTTCGCCCCGCCTGTGTTGGCGGAGGCATCGGGGACACAGACGGCTGCATTGCTCCGCTGCCCCTGTACCTCTGCTGCTGTCTTCCCCTGGTTGGTCGGCTTCTCTGTTCCCCCGTCCGGCCGCGGCACCTCGTCTTCTGCCGGTCCGTACGCACCTCCTCTTCTGCCGGTCCGTACGCTCCTCTTCGCCCGGTCCGTCGGCTCCTCTTCCTCCGGTCCGTCGGCTCCTCCGCTCCCCCGGTCCGGCCGCTTCTCCTCTGCCCCGCCCCCCTGCCTCCTCTTTATCTGCAGGCTTTGAGCCATACCCAGCCTGCTATTGGATATTGTAAAATGCTATAGCCAATAGCAAGCTGGCTATTGCACCCGCCCGCTGCCTGCTGTCAATCAGCATGGGGGGACCTAATAGAGAACTTTCTCCTTCAGGCCCCTCCTCCGCTGAGCCCTGATTGGCCAAAGTCTGGCACCTGACCTGTGGTCAGGTGCAAGACTGTGGTCAGGTGCAAGACTTTAACAAATCAGAGCTTCAGTGGGCATTTTGTATTATGTAATGTGCGGAACAAACCGCAAACACCCCATAAAGTCGAAAAACATGCCTTGTAAGATTTACGTTAAGCCTCCTGAATGTTATGGAAACACTGATCAGGCTATGGCAACAGATCTGGTGGGCTTGGAGATAGAAGCACCATCTGTTACTGACTGCTAGTGTCAGCTCCAATTCCAAGAGATGATGATCCCTTTGTAGAGTGCTCTGTAACAGGGTATATGCTGATGACTTCTCTCTGATGTGATCAAAATTACTTATACATTTGAGTGCTTTGCTAAAAGCATGGCAATGCTGATCCAGCCCTGTCCTGACTCCCCTCGCAATTTATTGATAATAACCATATATGTGTGAAACACTCACAGTAGAATATATAATATTATTACGTATTCTTCCTATGTAAATTAGGTAAACAACCTTGTTGAACAATTCCTCTTTGCAAAAGCAGGGTCTAAAATTACTGAAAAGAAAACCTTTCAAGAGTGAAATACGGGGGCTGTCATTTCTGGTCTCCTTCTAAAAATGTATGTTGCTTAAATGTTTTTCTGACCCATGGCTTCCATACTTTGTGAATCACTGACCCAAAGCAATATATAGATATATGTATATTCATTCAGTTACTTACATCATTCATGGTAAAGTCATGTAAATTTACTTTGCCAAACGTATTTAATAGGGGTAAAACCATGTTCATTTCAATCATCAAATTAGGTGCAAGCAAAAAAAATAACACTTTTTTGATAACAAGGAAACACATGACTGGGTATTAAAAGTAAACACAGCTTCACCTTATTTACTGCGCTAAGTGAACAATCTCTACCTCTTTAGTAGTAGAATATTTCTTTCAATGGAATAGGTACACTTAGAATAACACTACGGAGCTTAGGCAACACACCCTAGTAATGGTGCATGGACAGAATGAACAATTAGGAAAGCGAGACGAAGTAGGACAAAGCGGTGATCTTGAATGTCAAACATAGGCAGACATTTAATAGCATTAAACAATTGAGTGTGACCATAACCTGATAAAAATAGTTGATCCTCTGGATAATTAACCTTGTCTGTGTTGGTTCGGTGCCAGGTTTCTATGTGACAGAGTGCAGCTGGAGAAAGGGAAAAATCACGTTTAGCCCCAGAGATGATATTCATGGATGCTACGGCTTCTGAAAGTGTCCTTCAGGAATGGATGAGTGCAATCCCTATCTTTAGCAGGTTGTGTCACTATTTAGAGCGTGTAATTGATAGATTTGCATTTACTCTCATAGAAACTAAAGCGTTACTTTCTCTAAGCGCTGCAAGAAGTCATTTAGTATAGCATGTGCACTATCCACGTATCCACTTATGTATATAAGTTTGGCTTTTGTGACATTGTTGAACACAGGAAAAGGAAAGACAAAAAAGTGTCAGGCTTAAATAGATCCTTCCAATCACGTTGGACTTGTAACATATTCTAGACATGCATTCCTATTTCCAGACATGATGGCTTATGTTAGAAATGTCCTTGATACAAAAACCTAAATTGATGTCATAAGCAAAGAGTTACATTAAGACTGTTAACAACTGCTTTATTCTTTTTACATTTACACAAAAGCTTTGACAATACAAAATGTACATTTATTAAACCTTATTCATCTGGGGTGCTTATAATTACCAAATAAGAAGATTTTACGGTAAAAACAGTGAAAGTACATTGTTGTGCATTTTCCCATAGCAATTCCAAAGATAAGGTATGGGATGTGATACTTTAAAATGGACCTTGCAACAAAATGTAAGGTCTGCTTTACTATTAGATCTTCCTGTGTAACAAAAGCAGCATTACCTGTAAAAATTTACACATTACACATTAGGAGAAAAAGCTCAAATATACCTATGTTCTTGTGAAATCCTGGGAAATCTGACGATCCCAAACTTTTTTTTATTCTGAACACACAAGCACTATGCTGGAGAATCTTCTGACAAAATTTGGGATCTGTAGCTTTCCCAGGATCTTGCTGGAAGCACCATGACCAGGGCCAGATTTACTCTTTCTACTGCCCCAAGGCCAGGTTCCATAATGCGCCCCACCTACCCACCATGGAGAATGGCAGACGTGCAGGCTGCATACAATGTCACTGAGATCACTTGTGCAAAACAAGCGGTGGCTTCCCCGCTGTACATTTAGCTCTGCTTGCCCAAAGCAAGGCTAAATGTAGAAAACAACTACCTGCCCGGGCATCAGAAGATAGGAATTCCACACCCCTGCTGCCCCTCTACCCCCTGCTGCCCCGAGGCCGGGCCTTGGTTGGCCTTGTGGGAAATCCGGCCCTGACCATGAAGTCATCCTTACCTAGGCTCAGTGGAAGCATATCAAGGTGTAAGGTAAGTATATTTGGGCTTTTTTCATAATGTGTCATTTTTTTTACAGGTAACACTGCTTTTAAACATCAGAGAGAGTGGGGGTCTAACAGTTAAGTGTACCTTGCATTTTGATGCAAGGTCCATTTTAAAGGATTAACATGGACCCATGATGAAGGTCATCATGTTCCTCTTCAACATGTTTTATTGTTCAATGTTAGGGGCTGATCCATACAAAGCATGGCAGCCACTGACTATTAGGGGCATGCATAGGCAACTAATAATTATTATTGGTCTGTGGTTCAGAAATTGATTTTAGCATCCCTTGTAGTTATAAACTGAGATAAAATAACTAGCACAGCATCTTTCACATGTATTAATGCTAGGGATGCACCAATATCAGTATCAATATCGGTGCCAACACAAGGCCTTTTCACGAGTACTTGTACTCGTGAAAATGCTCTGATGCATAGCACCAATGCCGACGCTTTAAATTTGTAAATGCCTTTGGCTGCCTGAAGTCCTGTGCTTGCTGGGGACCTCAGGCAGCCTGCAGGGGACCTTGTGGTAGCTGTATTTGACAGTGCTGGTCCGGTTTCACATCTCCTCCTCCTTCCCAAGACCGGTACAGGTCTGGACAGCCCCACACTCGCCCGTACAGCCCTGAAGAGCCAGGTGCCTGGTACCCACCCATTCAGCCCTGGAGAGCCCCCATATGCAGCCCTGGTTAGAAGCAAATGCAGCCCTGGAGAGCTCAGGGCCCGGCACCCGCCAGTACAGCCCTGGAGAGCCCCAAATACAGCCCTACAGCCCTGGTGAGATCCAAACACAGCCCTGGTGAGATCTGCATGCAGCCCTGGTGACACCCAAACGCAGCCCTGGAGATACCCACATGCAGCCCTGATGACACCCAAATGCAGCCCTAGTAAGACGTGAGCGCAGCCCTGGTGAGACACGAACGCAGCCCTGATGAAACCCGAATGCAGCCCTACTGACACCCACTTGCAGCCCTGGTGAGACCTGTATGCAGCCCTGGTGAGATGCAAACACAGCCCTGATGAGATCTAAACACAGCCCTGGTGAGACTTTCATGCAGCCCTGGTGAGACCTAAATGCAGCCCTGGTGACACCTGCATGCAGCCCTAGTAAGATGCCAATGCAGCCCTGGTGAGACCCAAACACAGCCCTGGTGAGACATGCATGCAGCCCTAGTGAGACACAAACACAGCCCTAGTGAGACACAAACACAGCCCTAGTGAGACGCAAACACAGCCCTAGTGAGATGAAAAAACAGCCCTAGTGAGACCCAAACACAGCCTTGGTTAGACCCAAATGTGTCTTGCTTTTGTTAAGACTGATGATCAACTTCTGACTTTGAAGGCTTATTGTCATCTACTCTTTTGTGAGTATTATTCTATTTTTGCTATTTGCTCAATAAAAATGTATCTATACTAGGAAAGCCCCCCTCCTTATTTTTGTTTATGTAATTGTTACATTGTACTAAATAACAAAGCCCGTGCTGAATTTTCTTTTTTGCAATCTTTTCATTTCCAAGCACTACACGTGAAAATGTATTTCTTTGCTATGATATTGTTTCATGACAGAAGAAAATCTCGAATGAAATAAAAAAACTGAAATCTAGCATCTGACTCCTGTTTTGTTGAATCCTGCCCTCTTACTCCAATCTCATTTACTAATGTTACATTATCTGTGTCTCCTTTTAGGCCCCAATCACACCAGATGTGTTGGCATCTGTTTTTCAATGGATGCAAACACAAGGACATCTGAAAATGAATGGGTTGTGAATGGGAGCAGTTCACACCATTGCGATGCATTAATATGTGTTGCCCTCTGATGAAAAAAAAAGTAGAGTGGGCTCTAATCTTTTTTCCTGTCAGCTCCATGGCAGCACACGAATGGTTAATACCTCCCTCCTCCCCCTAATCAGGATCGTAACTCATAAAAGCTGAAAGAGTCCCCTGGCTTGCCGTCCCAAGTGGGATGTCTGCTCATTCCACTAGGAGTCTGGCCACATCATGGGCTGCACCCAATCATGTTTCCTTAGAGACTGTGTGTAAAGCGGCCACATGGTCTTCTCCGCACACGTTCATGACACACTACTGTGTAGATCCAGCTGCCTTAACTAAAGTTGAATTCGGCCGTAGGGTTATTTCTTCTACCATGAGTTGTGATTAAAAAATTTTCAAGCATACCCACCCCTGTTTTTGGCTAGTTAATTCCCATTCGTGTGCTGCCATAGTTTAACATATGTCAGTGCAATGCAACGGATACCAATGCAAGGCAGAAGCAATACCTTACACAGCATATTTTAGTGTAAAAAAACCCCACAAAAAACGCAACATAACACAACACATGTCGACGTACTGTGCCAACATAAGTGAACCCTCTGGTGTTGAGTCACATCCAATGCATACATGTGAATGCACCCCAAATGTACTAATTCCTGAGACATACACAGCCCTGCCTTATAGCACAACCAGCCTGACAACTTGAACAATTTCTACTGTGGTTAAAAGAGAACTAAAGACAAACCTTTTTTTGCCTTTAGTCCTGTGTGACTAAACGTGCACATACGTGTGTACACCCGGCTCTAAGTACTGTGAGGGGTACATTTTACTTTTCTCCTTTCACCACTTGAAGACCGGGGTGATTAACCCCCTTCCTGTCCCGTCCATTTTTCAGTATTCAGCACTGAGGTACTTTGACTGACATGTGTTCAGTCATACAACGCTGTACTGAAATTAATTTTATATCATTTTTTGGGAACAGATAAAGATTCTTTTGGTGGCATTTAAATCACCACTGGGGTTTTATATAGTATAGTGTAAAATAATACTATATTAAGCAAAAATGACCACAAATTTGGGGGGAAAAAACAGTTTTCCCTAAGTTATGTAATAAAACATTTATATATACCACATTTTTTGGGTAAAATATAAAAGATGGGGTCACACCGGGTAAATAGACACTAAACATGTTGAACCCTAAAATTGAGTACGCCCGCAAAATCGCAAAAAATTCCACGTAGGCAACGCTTTAAAAACTTTTACCATTCATCAATTTCGTGTTAACAGTGATTAATGGCCCTAAAATTATTGCCTGCACTCACATGTTCACAGTGATATGTAACATGTGTGACGCAATCGCCGTTTTCACATGTAGGTCGATCCAACTTGTGTTTGCTTTTGCATGGGTGTGTACGTGGGGACGGGGGACTTTGAACATTTATCTTTGGGTTTTTTTACTTTTTTTATATGAGACTTTCATTTTAAACTGGTGCTTTGCCCAGCTCTGTCTCATGTGGGAATGGAGAGAGTCAGACTAGAGCAATTCATAGCTTACACAGGGCTCCCTTCCTCCCTCTCAGCAGATAAACAGTGCAGTGGAAGTGTAAAGTAAAGGAGAACATGTTGCTAGAGAGGGGGCATACAAGCTACCTATGCTTAGATGTGGTCAGTGGGGAAGCTAGACATTCTCTCACCCAGGGCAAAGTCTCAGAGTTGCTCCCCCCCAAGAGAGAAGTTCTCCATCCACTCACACAGTGCCACCCCTCCTAAAGTTGCATCCGGGGCACATGCCCCCCCTAGCTTTGGCCCTGGATGTGGTGGCTGCATTAGTCTTTTTTCAGGCTTTTTTGCCTTTATTTTAAGGTGGTGATCTGGCCAGTAAGACATCTTCTGTCCAAAAGTGACAATGCTAACTCACAGTACTGTATCTATGGCAAAGGAGCCTGGGCACTCCAGGACAGAACTAAAAACCCCTCTCCCTCTTCTCCATAGCATGGGTGTGTTTTTTAGTACACAGTCTTAAACTGGGCTTGGCCGAAAACACTTGAGATGATAGTACAGAGAGAACTGGATTTCTACCAGGAGCAACAGGCATTTTTTGCATTCATCAAACAGAGATACCACAATGACTTTAATGGTATATTAAGCAGACCAAAAGGAAGTAAATAAATGAATTTCATTGTTAGGATTTTTGATGGACAGTTAGATTTGTAAAGACAATCTGACCTCCTTCAGGGCATCAAATCTGGTTCAGCTGTTTGCACATGTTTACAGTTGCCTATAGACATAATAGAAAATGTTTCCAGTTTGGCCATTTATGGTGGCATCATGGACCTTTTGCATGTCTACAGGCCCTACCTGAACATGTTAGACATCTAATACGCGTGTGTGTGTTCTTGGATGGAGATTCAGTTGGTTGGGTCACTTTTTCCTGGCTGAATATTTATGGTTTACATCCTGAGAGATTAGTACCAGGGCACAGTTTGTTGAGAGCATCCTCCTCACTTAAGCACGAGCACGGATATTTGTTTGATTGCAAGCATTGATGTTTCAGCTTAAAGCTGAACTCCGGGTTAAGTAAATATAATTTAATTACAAGAGTCATGTGTATTCTTACTTGAATCTTGGAATGCTTTGTATATTAATTCCAGATCTGGGCAGTAATCCAGTGTGAAACTGAGTCTGTGCAGGAGCTTCCTGCTATAAAGACTGGTCACTGCTGCTCTCTCTCTTTGTTCAGGGTGACTGGTCTTGTGTCCACCCCCCCCCCCTGTAGTTTTCTGCAGGCAGCCTGTAGTGGGTGGATCCTGCTGGACCCCTCCCACTGCTCTGCTCTCTGCACCGGCTATGTATAGCACAGTGATAATGTCACGGCTACTTTTACAAAGTAATAACGACAAAGGTATTTGCACACAAAATGGATTTGTGTCTTTTGTGGCTACTGGAGAATATTTTTAACTGAAAGTTTTGGTGCCCAAAGTTCAGATTTAAAGATTATCACCAGCACACTGCTGTAGCAAGATAGTGATTAATGTGCCACCACATAATGTGTTGTGCAGCCCCCTTCCTCAGGCAGCAGTAGTCAGCCTGGAACTCAGCTTTAATGATAGCTAGGTTGTTGAATCTTGCATGATCCAGCTGCCTGATTCCGAGCACTGAAATCAATGCAAAGAGGAGGGGTTGGATCTTGAAACCATCATCTCATGTGTATGGGCTGCTCAAGCTTATTCAAGATAGTAAGTGGTTGTCTTCAAGATTCAACCCAAACCCCAGCTATGAACTATACCCCATTTCACCTTTTCTAGGGCCCCGGTAGGCAGAACAGATAGAGAATGGAGAATGGACAGTGAATGTACCTGACATGAGCTCATGAGTTTGTGCTATTTTACATAGAAGTCTGTTGACGCTGCCATCACCATGTGCTTTGTGTTCGTTCTTTTGTAGAACAGCCTTATTACATTATCAAAATAGCTGCCTGGATGCTTCAAAGAGATTGCTAAGCCATTTCCCTACACATAAAAAGTAATACACTGTAATCATCATGACGGTAACTACACTGCCCTAATCATTGAAATAATGGATGTGACTGAATTGAAAACCATACGCAATCTGTATGCATATAACTTGCTCTGGTACACAGCATAGCTCCTGTTCTCTAGCTATATTCCCTGTAAATCAGCTCTGCCACTCAGTACTCAGACAATGCCTATCAGAGATTATACAGGGAAGATAAGCATACATGGTTTGTGATGATGGAGCTACCAGAGCAGAGCAGATCAGTAACTGAGATAGTCATTTATATGTCTCAATATACAGATAGTCTGTAAAGTGTGGATGAGTTTTGGAAACAAAGACTTGCTTGTCTGAAAAAGAGTACAGTAAAGAGCAGTAACCCAAAGAAAGCAGCAAGCATCTGTCTTTCACGCTTCTGATTCATAAGGGTTGATTTACTAAAGGCAAATAGGTTGTTCACTTTGCAAGGAAATGTTCCCTTAGCTTAGTAAACGTGGTAAAAATTTACTTTGCAAAGAATACCCAATCGCATTCAAGCAAAATGTAAAAATAATTACTTTTTCTTGCACATGATTGGACGAGGGAAGTCAGCAGAGCTTCACCACATTCGCTAAACTAAAGGAAAATTCCTTTGCAAAGTGAAAGTCCCTTAAAAGTGGACAGCCTTAATAAATAAAGAATGATAAAAAAAAGTGGACAGCCTATTTGTCATTAGTAAATGAGCGCCATAGTATATCTCAAACCTAGTCGCTGCTTTTCTTTTGATTGCAGCTCTTTACATATACAGTGATGCACTACATAACACTACCTTGAATAAGTCCATTCTCCTGAAAGTGGCTTTTTTTAAAAGTCCCTTTTTTAAATATAACTAAACCTTATGCCTATCTAAATAGCCGTCGCTCTAGTGCATAAGAAGTAGGGATGTGCATCAGAAACCCTGCGCCTCCATTAATGGTCTGACTTGTGCTTCTAGAAAATAAAGGCAGACATTGAGGCTTTCAGAAATATTTTAGAGAAAGCATCCTACTAGTTGAAGCAACTGCACTGCCCCCTATTAAATTGATAGGCTGGTGGCATTTCAGTCTAAATAACTGCCTCCATAATACATGGTTGACAATCTCAGAGGTGACTCTATAGCAAAACGCCTACATAGACCTTATATTTGGTTAAGCTGTGCTTATCTGATGAGGAAAGGCTATATAAAGCTCCCATAGAAGATCACACAAATCAGATGTATCAGTATTCCAGAATGGTAGGTTACAAGGAGATTATGAAGGGTCTTGGATCCCTGTGCATTCAACATAGGCTCATTACTGTGTGGAGTGTGTGTGCAGTTTGGGGAATCTGTGAATGGTAGAAGCCCCCTGGTGTGGAGATGGAAAGGGGGGTAGGATATAATGTGTGATACACGTGCAGCCAGTTACTGTACATCAGACTGGTAAAATCAGGAGATCCCCTGCACTATGTAATAAGTCTTAGTACATGTTGTGTAGGCAGATGGTTGAGTCTGTAGCTTCGTGCCAGGTTGAAGCCCCCCTACTGGGGTTTTGTGCTCCTGGAACGAGACTGCTGTAACTTCCCAGAGAGGCCCTGTTAGCACAAGAAAAGAAAATCCCCTAAATAGGCGGAACAGAGCATCAGGAGGGATCGCTTACTAAACGCATTCTAATAGGTGAGGGGCATTGTGCCCTATTCAGCACACATCATCATTTAGCCAAAGAGTTATGGCAGTGATTGGGCCTGAATAGGGGAGCAGAATGGATACATGTGGCGCTGGCTCATTATATTCATCTAAGTCCAATTCCTCTGTGGAAACTGTTCAACTTTTGTTCCCTTTGCGCCTGTCATGTTGGAATAATACAGACGTCGGCGCTTCGAATGGGATAGCCTGCCATGCCATTCTCTTGCCGGAGCTAACGAGCGCTTGATAAGCCTTTGATACGGTCTGATCTTTGAAACCTTTCCAAATCTCCTCCAGCTTTTCCTAAATCCTATTTGGAACCTTTAATTCTGTCTTCGGCCTGCCGGTGTCCGAGGCTTTAAGAAAGCCACTTGGGCAGTGACATGCATACTAAGCCCACCGCAGACATCTGAAAAGCAAATATCAGTTCTGATCCCCCGACCGAATCACTAATAGGTGCAGGTTGGAAGAAAATGAATTTTGGGGGTAATCTTACAATCTCATTTAGGGAAAAGGGGGGTCTGTTCTAATCATTATTTATGAAAATTGGATCTTCTGTAACTAGGCAGATCTGAAGGCAACAAATAAGTACCCAGCAACGCACCTGTTCAACGTCAGATGTCATAGCTCCGTATTTAACCAAGCGCTCAAGTTTTCTCCTTTACAGCTACACGATAGCAATGATACAAATGCATTCTAATGCAAACAAAAGAAGCTTCTTGTTTCTTCTTTAAGGTTTTTTTGTTTTAAGAATAACCCTTTTGTTGCTAAGTGGCCCGCCAACTCGCGACACTTCTATTCATTGCTCCTCTTTGCAACATGGAAATGGTTAAATCAGTGCAATGAGAAGAATGCAAGAGGCTGTTGTCAAAGGCTGTCCTGTGATTGGCTGCTCCTGGAGCTCATTTGCATGTCTGAGCTTATAAAACCCCCTGAAGAGTGTCCAGACCCGTTCAGAACTACAGACTGTGTGACAAGGAGGACTGGCAGTGACATTTTGTGTTCTATCTACATGCAGGCTCCATAAGGGCGCTGCATCGCAGTCTGTTCAATCACCACTGGCTGCTAAGAACACTTTCACCATGACTTTTCTAAAGGGAATGTTTTGGTCCTGGAATTCCCCTTTTAGGCTTTTCTGCTTTTTGGCACTGGTGGCAATATCTACCTGCAAGACTATGAGATACAGGACTTATGAAGAAGACGACCCTGGCACAGTCATAGGCACTTTAGCTGAAGATATGCATCTCAACCTACCTCGGGAGGGAAGTTTCCGATTGATGAAACAGTTCAACAGCTCTCTGATCCGTGTTAGAGAGAGTGATGGCCAGCTGAGTATTGGGGAGAGGATAGATCGGGAGCAGATCTGCAAGCAGTCCCTAAATTGTATCCTGGCTCTTGACGTGGTCAGCTTTGCCAAGGAGCAATTCAAGCTGATTCATGTGGAGGTGGAGGTGAGAGATATCAATGACAACAGCCCTCATTTCCCCAGCGATGAGATACCTGTGGATGTGTCTGAAAGCGCAACTGTGGGTACCAGGATCCCCTTGGAAATAGCCATGGATGAAGATGTAGGCTCCAATTCCATCCAGAGCTTCCAAATCTCGGTCAACAGTCACTTCAGCATTGACGTCCAGACAAGGGCAGATGGGGTTAAATATGCAGACTTGGTCCTGATGAAGGAACTGGACAGGGAAAGCCAGTCTGCGTACACTTTGGAACTGGTGGCTATGGATGGGGGGAGTCCGTCCCGTTCTGGCAGCGCTGTGATTAAAGTGCGGGTCCTGGACTTTAATGATAACAGCCCAGTGTTTGAGAAGAGCGCTGTCACTGTGCAATTGATGGAGGACGCTCCTGTAGGATACCTCTTACTGGACCTCAATGCTGCTGACCCCGATGAAGGTGCTAATGGAGAGATCGTCTATGGCTTCAGCCCTCAGGTGTCTCAAGAGGTACGTCAGCTCTTTAAAATAGACCCCAAATCTGGCCGCCTTACACTCGAAGGTCAGGTTGACTTTGAGACGAAGCAAACCTACGAGTTTGATGTGCAGGCTCAGGACTTGGGTCCTAACCCGCTGACTGCTACCTGTAAAGTCATCGTGCATGTGAAAGATGTGAATGACAATGCTCCAGCCATCACCATCACCCCCCTGACATCTATCACGGCGGGACTCGCCTATATCACCGAAGCGGCTGCTAAAGACAGCTTCGTAGCGCTGATCAGCACCACGGACAGGGACTCCGAAGCGAACGGCCAGGTGCACTGCACTCTCTATGGACACGAACACTTCAAGTTGCAGCAAGCCTATGAGGATAGCTTTATGATCGTCACCACATCCCCTCTAGATCGGGAGAAGATCGCAGAGTACAACCTGACTGTGGTAGCCGAGGATCTGGGCTCCCCTCCTTTTAAAACCATCAAACAGTACACGATCAGGGTGAGCGATGAGAATGACAACGCTCCTGTCTTCGCCAAGCCAGTTTACGAAGTGTCTGTCATGGAGAATAATGCCCCCGGAGCTTATATCACTACAGTGGTGGCAAGAGACCCCGACCTTGGACATAATGGTAAAGTGATCTACAGACTAGTCGACTCAGAAGTTATGGGAGCCCCGATCTCCACCTATGTGTCTCTGGATCCGGCTACTGGGGCTATCTATGCCCTGCGAACCTTCAACTATGAGATCCTCAAGCAGCTGGACCTCAGGATCCAGGCGAGTGATGGAGGATCTCCCCAGCTCACCAGCAGCGCCATTATCAAGGTCAGGATGGTTGATCAGAATGATAACGCACCCGTTATTGTGAACCCCGTGCTGACCAATGGTTCTGCGGAGGTGGTCATACCAGCCAGAGCTCCTCATGGCTTTCTGGTCACCCAGGTGAAAGCTAAGGATGCAGATGAAGGGGTTAATGCTGAACTGACTTTTAGTCTTTCGGAAGAAGGAAGGAATCTGTTTACCATCAATAAGCTTACAGGGGAGATCTTCCTCACTGCAGATGTCAGCGATGACCTGGGCCAGGTGTTCAAGACTATCATCACAGTGACTGACAATGGTAGACCACCTCTGGCCAACACTGCTACTGTCAGTTTCCTGGTCACTGCTGCCACCCCTCCAGTAAATCATGAAGTCATGCAGCCAAGTTCTTGGGAGGAGAAAGTTTCCCACTGGGACATTCCCCTGATTGTGATCATTGTCCTTGCTGGCAGTTGCACCCTGCTCCTAGCGGCCATCATCACCATTGCAACTACCTGCAACAAACGGAGGAAGGAGAACAAGGCTGGCAAAAAGGCTGAAAGAGACATATCCGAGCTAGAGAAAGCAGAGCAAGACGAAGAGCTCATTGACAATCAGAAGGCGAACCTCTTTGATGCCTTTCCAAATGTCACCCCCTTCACTGGAACAGAAGCAACTGTCACCCCGGAGGTGCCCAGCACTGAAGACACCTTTGGGACGTGTCTGTATGACACCCAGAAGAGACTGAGGACCACTAACAGCGAGGTAAGAGGGTGGACTGGGTGCCTGGGATAGTAGGGATGTGTGGGATGGATGGGGGAAGTAGTCTTATAATTGTATTCTCTTTCTCAGAATTATGCCACAGCTCCTAGCTTCGGGAAGGAGACAGGACCCACAGTGACAGTGTGGAAGGGACATTCATTCAATACCATCTCCATCCGAGAAGCAGAGAAATTCAGCGGAAAGGACAGTGGCAAAGGGGACAGTGACTTCAATGACAGCGACTCTGATATCAGCGCTGATGCTCTGAAGAAAGACCTCATTAACCATATGCAGACTGGTAAGTGTCTGGTAGTGTTCTTTATGGGTAGGATTGCTAGAAGTGCACATCTGCCTGTGAAGGTGTTCTGCAACAAACCTGAGTTGTGTCTGCATGATTATCTATGTGCAGATCACTGTAAACACAAGATAAGAAGAAAGCCCCCTTTCTGACCCTTGCAACTCTAGAATAGACTGATTTGGTCCCTATTTAAATTCATGTTTTCAGACGGGTTTCTTTAGATGAAAAACAGGTATTTAAATCTATTCATTATAACCCATAATTTAAACACAACAGTATTGCATTCCTTCAAAATGTTCAAGCCTTTGCACAACAATGAATGGTGTTGATTTAAAACATGATTAAGGAATGCATATGGTTACGTAGTAGCCAAAATGCAATGTCATATTGTCATATCATGGTTGTTTTAATAAGTAACCATTCTCTTTTAATAAGTAACCATTCTTCCTTGTGCTCTATACAACATATTGTTTCACTGCAGTTTTAATCCAGTTTTCTTCTGCACTTCTAAATATTTAGGGTGTATCTTG